>NC_091802.1:0-300000 GCF_041296235.1 Equus asinus
AACCACCTGCCGGACACGCCAAAACCACCTGCGGGCTAGGCCAGAACCACTTGTAGGACTCTCCTGGAGCACCTGCCGGGCATGCGGGAACCACCTCTCAGACGTGCCAGAACCACGTGCGGCACATGACGGAACCCATTACCGGACAGACCGGAACCACCTGCTGGACACGCCAGAATCACCTGCCAAGAACACCGGAACCACCTGAACAGCTCGCCAGAAACACCTGCCGGACATGCCAAAATCACCTGCCGGCTACACCAGAACCTCTTGCCGGACACTCCGGAATCACCTGCCAGACATGATGCAACCAAATGTCAGACGTGCCAGAACCACGTGCCAGAGACACCGATGCAACTGCCGAGCATGCCGGAACCTCCTGCTCAACTCGCTGTAACCACCTGCCGGGGACGCCAAAATCACCTGTCAGCTAGGCCAGAACCACGTGGCGGACTCTATGGAATCACCCGCCGGGCATGCCGGAACCAGCTCTCAGACGTGCCAGAAGCACGTGCCGGACACGCCGGAACCACCTACTAGAGAGACCGGAACCACCTGCCAGACCCGCCTGAACCACCTGCTGAGTACGCTGGAACAACCTGCTCTACTCGCTGGAGCCACCTGCTGACACGCCAAAATCACCTGATGGCTACGCCAGCACCACTCGGCAGACAAGCCAGAATCACCTGCAGGGTATGCCGGAACCACCTCTCAGGACGTGCCAGAACCCCTTGTCGGACACTCCGGAATCACCTGTCAGGCATGCCGGAACCACCTCTCGAGCGTGCCAGAATGACGTGCCAGAGACACCGGATGCACCTGCCGAGCACGCCGGAACCTCCTCTTCGACTCGCCGGAACCACCAGCCAGAGACGCCAAAATCCCCTGCCAGGTAGGCCAGAATCACATGGCGGACGCTCCGGAATCTCCCGCCGGGAAGGTAGGAACCACCTCTCAAACATACTGGAAGCACGTGCCGGACATGCCGGCACCACGTACTGGACAGACCAGAAACACCTGCCCGGACCTGCCTGAACCACCTGCTGAGCACACCGGAACAACTTGCTCGACTCGCTGGAGCCACCTGCTGGACACCCCAAAATCACCAGCCAGCTATGCCAGAGCCACTTGCCGTACACTCCGGAATCACCTGCTGGTTACACCAGAGCCACTTGGTGGACAATCCAGAATCACCTGCCGGACATGCCAGAACCACCTGTCACACATGCCGGAACCACGTGCCTGACACGCCGGAACCACCTCGCGGACAGACCGGAACCACCTACCAGACATGCCTGAACCACCTGCCGAGCATGCCGGAACCACCTGCCGGACACGCCAAAACCACCTGCGGGCTAGGCCAGAACCACTTGTAGGACTCTCCTGGAGCACCTGCCGGGCATGCGGGAACCACCTCTCAGACGTGCCAGAACCACGTGCGGCACATGACGGAACCCATTACCGGACAGACCGGAACCACCTGCTGGACACGCCAGAATCACCTGCCAAGAACACCGGAACCACCTGAACAGCTCGCCAGAAACACCTGCCGGACATGCCAAAATCACCTGCCGGCTACACCAGAAACCTCTTGCCGGACACTCCGGAATCACCTGCCAGACATGATGCAACCAAATGTCAGACGTGCCAGAACCACGTGCCAGAGACACCGGATGCAACTGCCGAGCATGCCGGAACCTCCTGCTCAACTCGCTGTAACCACCTGCCGGGGACGCCAAAATCACCTGCGGGCTAGGCCAGAACCACGTGGCGGACTCTATGGAATCACCCGCCGGGCATGCCGGAACCAGCTCTCAGACGTGCCAGAAGCACGTGCCGGACACGCCGGAACCACCTACTAGAGAGACCGGAACCACCTGCCAGACCCGCCTGAACCACCTGCTGAGTACGCTGGAACAACCTGCTCTACTCGCTGGAGCCACCTGCTGGACACGCCAAAATCACCTGATGGCTACGCCAGCACCACTCGGCAGACAAGCCAGAATCACCTGCAGGGTATGCCGGAACCACCTCTCAGACGTGCCAGAACCCCTTGTCGGACACTCCGGAATCACCTGTCAGGCATGCCAGGAACCACCTCTCGAGCGTGCCAGAATGACGTGCCAGAGACACCGGATGCACCTGCCGAGCACGCCGGAACCTCCTCTTCGACTCGCCGGAACCACCAGCCAGAGACGCCAAAATCCCCTGCCAGGTAGGCCAGAATCACATGGCGGACGCTCCGGAATCTCCCGCCGGGAAGGTAGGAACCACCTCTCAAACATACTGGAAGCACGTGCCGGACATGCCGGCACCACGTACTGGATAGACCAGAAACACCTGCCGGACCTGCCTGAACCACCTGCTGAGCACACCGGAACAACTTGCTCGACTCGCTGGAGCCACCTGCTGGACACCCCAAAATCACCAGCCAGCTATGCCAGAACCACTTGCCGTACACTCCGGAATCACCTGCTGGTTACACCAGAGCCACTTGGTGGACAATCCAGAATCACCTGCCGGACATGCCAGAACCACCTGTCACACATGCCGGAACCACGTGCCTGACACGCCGGAACCACCTCGCGGACAGACCGGAACCACCTACCAGACATGCCTGAACCACCTGCCGAGCATGCCGGAACCACCTGCCGGACACGCCAAAATCACCTGCGGGCTAGGCCAGAACCACTTGTAGGACTCTCCTGGAGCACCTGCCGGGCATGCGGGAACCACCTCTCAGACGTGCCAGAACCACGTGCGGCACATGACGGAACCCATTACCGGACAGACCGGAACCACCTGCTGGACACGCCAGAATCACCTGCCAAGAACACCGGAACCACCTGAACAGCTCGCCAGAAACACCTGCCGGACATGCCAAAATCACCTGCCGGCTACACCAGAACCTCTTGCCGGACACTCCGGAATCACCTGCCAGACATGATGCAACCAAATGTCAGACGTGCCAGAACCACGTGCCAGAGACACCGGATGCAACTGCCGAGCATGCCGGAACCTCCTGCTCAACTCGCTGTAACCACCTGCCGGGACGCCAAAATCACCTGTCAGCTAGGCCAGAACCACGTGGCGGACTCTATGGAATCACCCGCCGGGCATGCCGGAACCAGCTCTCAGACGTGCCAGAAGCACGTGCCGGACACGCCGGAACCACCTACTAGAGAGACCGGAACCACCTGCCAGACCCGCCTGAACCACCTGCTGAGTACGCTGGAACAACCTGCTCTACTCGCTGGAGCCACCTGCTGGACACGCCAAAATCACCTGATGGCTACGCCAGCACCACTCGGCAGACAAGCCAGAATCACCTGCAGGGTATGCCGGAACCACCTCTCAGACGTGCCAGAACCCCTTGTCGGACACTCCGGAATCACCTGTCAGGCATGCCGGAACCACCTCTCGAGCGTGCCAGAATGACGTGCCAGAGACACCGGATGCACCTGCCGAGCACGCCGGAACCTCCTCTTCGACTCGCCGGAACCACCAGCCAGAGACGCCAAAATCCCCTGCCAGGTAGGCCAGAATCACATGGCGGACGCTCCGGAATCTCCCGCCGGGAAGGTAGGAACCACCTCTCAAACATACTGGAAGCACGTGCCGGACATGCCGGCACCACGTACTGGACAGACCAGAAACACCTGCCGGACCTGCCTGAACCACCTGCTGAGCACACCGGAACAACTTGCTCGACTCGCTGGAGCCACCTGCTGGACACCCCAAAATCACCAGCCAGCTATGCCAGAACCACTTGCCGTACACTCCGGAATCACCTGCTGGTTACACCAGAGCCACTTGGTGGACAATCCAGAATCACCTGCCGGACATGCCAGAACCACCTGTCACACATGCCGGAACCACGTGCCTGACACGCCGGAACCACCTCGCGGACAGACCGGAACCACCTACCAGACATGCCTGAACCACCTGCCGAGCATGCCGGAACCACCTGCCGGACACGCCAAAACCACCTGCGGGCTAGGCCAGAACCACTTGTAGGACTCTCCTGGAGCACCTGCCGGGCATGCGGGAACCACCTCTCAGACGTGCCAGAACCACGTGCGGCACATGACGGAACCCATTACCGGACAGACCGGAACCACCTGCTGGACACGCCAGAATCACCTGCCAAGAACACCGGAACCACCTGAACAGCTCGCCAGAAACACCTGCCGGACATGCCAAAATCACCTGCCGGCTACACCAGAACCTCTTGCCGGACACTCCGGAATCACCTGCCAGACATGATGCAACCAAATGTCAGACGTGCCAGAACCACGTGCCAGAGACACCGGATGCAACTGCCGAGCATGCCGGAACCTCCTGCTCAACTCGCTGTAACCACCTGCCGGGGACGCCAAAATCACCTGTCAGCTAGGCCAGAACCACGTGGCGGACTCTATGGAATCACCCGCCGGGCATGCCGGAACCAGCTCTCAGACGTGCCAGAAGCACGTGCCGGACACGCCGGAACCACCTACTAGAGAGACCGGAACCACCTGCCAGACCCGCCTGAACCACCTGCTGAGTACGCTGGAACAACCTGCTCTACTCGCTGGAGCCACCTGCTGGACACGCCAAAATCACCTGATGGCTACGCCAGCACCACTCGGCAGACAAGCCAGAATCACCTGCAGGGTATGCCGGAACCACCTCTCAGACGTGCCAGAACCCCTTGTCGGACACTCCGGAATCACCTGTCAGGCATGCCGGAACCACCTCTCGAGCGTGCCAGAATGACGTGCCAGAGACACCGGATGCACCTGCCGAGCACGCCGGAACCTCCTCTTCGACTCGCCGGAACCACCAGCCAGAGACGCCAAAATCCCCTGCCAGGTAGGCCAGAATCACATGGCGGACGCTCCGGAATCTCCCGCCGGGAAGGTAGGAACCACCTCTCAAACATACTGGAAGCACGTGCCGGACATGCCGGCACCACGTACTGGACAGACCAGAAACACCTGCCGGACCTGCCTGAACCACCTGCTGAGCACACCGGAACAACTTGCTCGACTCGCTGGAGCCACCTGCTGGACACCCCAAAATCACCAGCCAGCTATGCCAGAACCACTTGCCGTACACTCCGGAATCACCTGCTGGTTACACCAGAGCCACTTGGTGGACAATCCAGAATCACCTGCCGGACATGCCAGAACCACCTGTCACACATGCCGGAACCACGTGCCTGACACGCCGGAACCACCTCGCGGACAGACCGGAACCACCTACCAGACATGCCTGAACCACCTGCCGAGCATGCCGGAACCACCTGCCGGACACGCCAAAATCACCTGCGGGCTAGGCCAGAACCACTTGTAGGACTCTCCTGGAGCACCTGCCGGGCATGCGGGAACCACCTCTCAGACGTGCCAGAACCACGTGCGGCACATGACGGAACCCATTACCGGACAGACCGGAACCACCTGCTGGACACGCCAGAATCACCTGCCAAGAACACCGGAACCACCTGAACAGCTCGCCAGAAACACCTGCCGGACATGCCAAAATCACCTGCCGGCTACACCAGAACCTCTTGCCGGACACTCCGGAATCACCTGCCAGACATGATGCAACCAAATGTCAGACGTGCCAGAACCACGTGCCAGAGACACCGGATGCAACTGCCGAGCATGCCGGAACCTCCTGCTCAACTCGCTGTAACCACCTGCCGGGGACGCCAAAATCACCTGTCAGCTAGGCCAGAACCACGTGGCGGACTCTATGGAATCACCCGCCGGGCATGCCGGAACCAGCTCTCAGACGTGCCAGAAGCACGTGCCGGACACGCCGGAACCACCTACTAGAGAGACCGGAACCACCTGCCAGACCCGCCTGAACCACCTGCTGAGTACGCTGGAACAACCTGCTCTACTCGCTGGAGCCACCTGCTGGACACGCCAAAATCACCTGATGGCTACGCCAGCACCACTCGGCAGACAAGCCAGAATCACCTGCAGGGTATGCCGGAACCACCTCTCAGACGTGCCAGAACCCCTTGTCGGACACTCCGGAATCACCTGTCAGGCATGCCGGAACCACCTCTCGAGCGTGCCAGAATGACGTGCCAGAGACACCGGATGCACCTGCCGAGCACGCCGGAACCTCCTCTTCGACTCGCCGGAACCACCAGCCAGAGACGCCAAAATCCCCTGCCAGGTAGGCCAGAATCACATGGCGGACGCTCCGGAATCTCCCGCCGGGAAGGTAGGAACCACCTCTCAAACATACTGGAAGCACGTGCCGGACATGCCGGCACCACGTACTGGACAGACCAGAAACACCTGCCGGACCTGCCTGAACCACCTGCTGAGCACACCGGAACAACTTGCTCGACTCGCTGGAGCCACCTGCTGGACACCCCAAAATCACCAGCCAGCTATGCCAGAACCACTTGCCGTACACTCCGGAATCACCTGCTGGTTACACCAGAGCCACTTGGTGGACAATCCAGAATCACCTGCCGGACATGCCAGAACCACCTGTCACACATGCCGGAACCACGTGCCTGACACGCCGGAACCACCTCGCGGACAGACCGGAACCACCTACCAGACATGCCTGAACCACCTGCCGAGCATGCCGGAACCACCTGCCGGACACGCCAAAACCACCTGCGGGCTAGGCCAGAACCACTTGTAGGACTCTCCTGGAGCACCTGCCGGGCATGCGGGAACCACCTCTCAGACGTGCCAGAACCACGTGCGGCACATGACGGAACCCATTACCGGACAGACCGGAACCACCTGCTGGACACGCCAGAATCACCTGCCAAGAACACCGGAACCACCTGAACAGCTCGCCAGAAACACCTGCCGGACATGCCAAAATCACCTGCCGGCTACACCAGAACCTCTTGCCGGACACTCCGGAATCACCTGCCAGACATGATGCAACCAAATGTCAGACGTGCCAGAACCACGTGCCAGAGACACCGGATGCAACTGCCGAGCATGCCGGAACCTCCTGCTCAACTCGCTGTAACCACCTGCCGGGGACGCCAAAATCACCTGTCAGCTAGGCCAGAACCACGTGGCGGACTCTATGGAATCACCCGCCGGGCATGCCGGAACCAGCTCTCAGACGTGCCAGAAGCACGTGCCGGACACGCCGGAACCACCTACTAGAGAGACCGGAACCACCTGCCAGACCCGCCTGAACCACCTGCTGAGTACGCTGGAACAACCTGCTCTACTCGCTGGAGCCACCTGCTGGACACGCCAAAATCACCTGATGGCTACGCCAGCACCACTCGGCAGACAAGCCAGAATCACCTGCAGGGTATGCCGGAACCACCTCTCAGACGTGCCAGAACCCCTTGTCGGACACTCCGGAATCACCTGTCAGGCATGCCGGAACCACCTCTCGAGCGTGCCAGAATGACGTGCCAGAGACACCGGATGCACCTGCCGAGCACGCCGGAACCTCCTCTTCGACTCGCCGGAACCACCAGCCAGAGACGCCAAAATCCCCTGCCAGGTAGGCCAGAATCACATGGCGGACGCTCCGGAATCTCCCGCCGGGAAGGTAGGAACCACCTCTCAAACATACTGGAAGCACGTGCCGGACATGCCGGCACCACGTACTGGACAGACCAGAAACACCTGCCGGACCTGCCTGAACCACCTGCTGAGCACACCGGAACAACTTGCTCGACTCGCTGGAGCCACCTGCTGGACACCCCAAAATCACCAGCCAGCTATGCCAGAACCACTTGCCGTACACTCCGGAATCACCTGCTGGTTACACCAGAGCCACTTGGTGGACAATCCAGAATCACCTGCCGGACATGCCAGAACCACCTGTCACACATGCCGGAACCACGTGCCTGACACGCCGGAACCACCTCGCGGACAGACCGGAACCACCTACCAGACATGCCTGAACCACCTGCCGAGCATGCCGGAACCACCTGCCGGACACGCCAAAATCACCTGCGGGCTAGGCCAGAACCACTTGTAGGACTCTCCTGGAGCACCTGCCGGGCATGCGGGAACCACCTCTCAGACGTGCCAGAACCACGTGCGGCACATGACGGAACCCATTACCGGACAGACCGGAACCACCTGCTGGACACGCCAGAATCACCTGCCAAGAACACCGGAACCACCTGAACAGCTCGCCAGAAACACCTGCCGGACATGCCAAAATCACCTGCCGGCTACACCAGAACCTCTTGCCGGACACTCCGGAATCACCTGCCAGACATGATGCAACCAAATGTCAGACGTGCCAGAACCACGTGCCAGAGACACCGGATGCAACTGCCGAGCATGCCGGAACCTCCTGCTCAACTCGCTGTAACCACCTGCCGGGGACGCCAAAATCACCTGTCAGCTAGGCCAGAACCACGTGGCGGACTCTATGGAATCACCCGCCGGGCATGCCGGAACCAGCTCTCAGACGTGCCAGAAGCACGTGCCGGACACGCCGGAACCACCTACTAGAGAGACCGGAACCACCTGCCAGACCCGCCTGAACCACCTGCTGAGTACGCTGGAACAACCTGCTCTACTCGCTGGAGCCACCTGCTGGACACGCCAAAATCACCTGATGGCTACGCCAGCACCACTCGGCAGACAAGCCAGAATCACCTGCAGGGTATGCCGGAACCACCTCTCAGACGTGCCAGAACCCCTTGTCGGACACTCCGGAATCACCTGTCAGGCATGCCGGAACCACCTCTCGAGCGTGCCAGAATGACGTGCCAGAGACACCGGATGCACCTGCCGAGCACGCCGGAACCTCCTCTTCGACTCGCCGGAACCACCAGCCAGAGACGCCAAAATCCCCTGCCAGGTAGGCCAGAATCACATGGCGGACGCTCCGGAATCTCCCGCCGGGAAGGTAGGAACCACCTCTCAAACATACTGGAAGCACGTGCCGGACATGCCGGCACCACGTACTGGACAGACCAGAAACACCTGCCGGACCTGCCTGAACCACCTGCTGAGCACACCGGAACAACTTGCTCGACTCGCTGGAGCCACCTGCTGGACACCCCAAAATCACCAGCCAGCTATGCCAGAACCACTTGCCGTACACTCCGGAATCACCTGCTGGTTACACCAGAGCCACTTGGTGGACAATCCAGAATCACCTGCCGGACATGCCAGAACCACCTGTCACACATGCCGGAACCACGTGCCTGACACGCCGGAACCACCTCGCGGACAGACCGGAACCACCTACCAGACATGCCTGAACCACCTGCCGAGCATGCCGGAACCACCTGCCGGACACGCCAAAACCACCTGCGGGCTAGGCCAGAACCACTTGTAGGACTCTCCTGGAGCACCTGCCGGGCATGCGGGAACCACCTCTCAGACGTGCCAGAACCACGTGCGGCACATGACGGAACCCATTACCGGACAGACCGGAACCACCTGCTGGACACGCCAGAATCACCTGCCAAGAACACCGGAACCACCTGAACAGCTCGCCAGAAACACCTGCCGGACATGCCAAAATCACCTGCCGGCTACACCAGAACCTCTTGCCGGACACTCCGGAATCACCTGCCAGACATGATGCAACCAAATGTCAGACGTGCCAGAACCACGTGCCAGAGACACCGGATGCAACTGCCGAGCATGCCGGAACCTCCTGCTCAACTCGCTGTAACCACCTGCCGGGGACGCCAAAATCACCTGTCAGCTAGGCCAGAACCACGTGGCGGACTCTATGGAATCACCCGCCGGGCATGCCGGAACCAGCTCTCAGACGTGCCAGAAGCACGTGCCGGACACGCCGGAACCACCTACTAGAGAGACCGGAACCACCTGCCAGACCCGCCTGAACCACCTGCTGAGTACGCTGGAACAACCTGCTCTACTCGCTGGAGCCACCTGCTGGACACGCCAAAATCACCTGATGGCTACGCCAGCACCACTCGGCAGACAAGCCAGAATCACCTGCAGGGTATGCCGGAACCACCTCTCAGACGTGCCAGAACCCCTTGTCGGACACTCCGGAATCACCTGTCAGGCATGCCGGAACCACCTCTCGAGCGTGCCAGAATGACGTGCCAGAGACACCGGATGCACCTGCCGAGCACGCCGGAACCTCCTCTTCGACTCGCCGGAACCACCAGCCAGAGACGCCAAAATCCCCTGCCAGGTAGGCCAGAATCACATGGCGGACGCTCCGGAATCTCCCGCCGGGAAGGTAGGAACCACCTCTCAAACATACTGGAAGCACGTGCCGGACATGCCGGCACCACGTACTGGACAGACCAGAAACACCTGCCGGACCTGCCTGAACCACCTGCTGAGCACACCGGAACAACTTGCTCGACTCGCTGGAGCCACCTGCTGGACACCCCAAAATCACCAGCCAGCTATGCCAGAACCACTTGCCGTACACTCCGGAATCACCTGCTGGTTACACCAGAGCCACTTGGTGGACAATCCAGAATCACCTGCCGGACATGCCAGAACCACCTGTCACACATGCCGGAACCACGTGCCTGACACGCCGGAACCACCTCGCGGACAGACCGGAACCACCTACCAGACATGCCTGAACCACCTGCCGAGCATGCCGGAACCACCTGCCGGACACGCCAAAACCACCTGCGGGCTAGGCCAGAACCACTTGTAGGACTCTCCTGGAGCACCTGCCGGGCATGCGGGAACCACCTCTCAGACGTGCCAGAACCACGTGCGGCACATGACGGAACCCATTACCGGACAGACCGGAACCACCTGCTGGACACGCCAGAATCACCTGCCAAGAACACCGGAACCACCTGAACAGCTCGCCAGAAACACCTGCCGGACATGCCAAAATCACCTGCCGGCTACACCAGAACCTCTTGCCGGACACTCCGGAATCACCTGCCAGACATGATGCAACCAAATGTCAGACGTGCCAGAACCACGTGCCAGAGACACCGGATGCAACTGCCGAGCATGCCGGAACCTCCTGCTCAACTCGCTGTAACCACCTGCCGGGGACGCCAAAATCACCTGTCAGCTAGGCCAGAACCACGTGGCGGACTCTATGGAATCACCCGCCGGGCATGCCGGAACCAGCTCTCAGACGTGCCAGAAGCACGTGCCGGACACGCCGGAACCACCTACTAGAGAGACCGGAACCACCTGCCAGACCCGCCTGAACCACCTGCTGAGTACGCTGGAACAACCTGCTCTACTCGCTGGAGCCACCTGCTGGACACGCCAAAATCACCTGATGGCTACGCCAGCACCACTCGGCAGACAAGCCAGAATCACCTGCAGGGTATGCCGGAACCACCTCTCAGACGTGCCAGAACCCCTTGTCGGACACTCCGGAATCACCTGTCAGGCATGCCGGAACCACCTCTCGAGCGTGCCAGAATGACGTGCCAGAGACACCGGATGCACCTGCCGAGCACGCCGGAACCTCCTCTTCGACTCGCCGGAACCACCAGCCAGAGACGCCAAAATCCCCTGCCAGGTAGGCCAGAATCACATGGCGGACGCTCCGGAATCTCCCGCCGGGAAGGTAGGAACCACCTCTCAAACATACTGGAAGCACGTGCCGGACATGCCGGCACCACGTACTGGACAGACCAGAAACACCTGCCGGACCTGCCTGAACCACCTGCTGAGCACACCGGAACAACTTGCTCGACTCGCTGGAGCCACCTGCTGGACACCCCAAAATCACCAGCCAGCTATGCCAGAACCACTTGCCGTACACTCCGGAATCACCTGCTGGTTACACCAGAGCCACTTGGTGGACAATCCAGAATCACCTGCCGGACATGCCAGAACCACCTGTCACACATGCCGGAACCACGTGCCTGACACGCCGGAACCACCTCGCGGACAGACCGGAACCACCTACCAGACATGCCTGAACCACCTGCCGAGCATGCCGGAACCACCTGCCGGACACGCCAAAACCACCTGCGGGCTAGGCCAGAACCACTTGTAGGACTCTCCTGGAGCACCTGCCGGGCATGCGGGAACCACCTCTCAGACGTGCCAGAACCACGTGCGGCACATGACGGAACCCATTACCGGACAGACCGGAACCACCTGCTGGACACGCCAGAATCACCTGCCAAGAACACCGGAACCACCTGAACAGCTCGCCAGAAACACCTGCCGGACATGCCAAAATCACCTGCCGGCTACACCAGAACCTCTTGCCGGACACTCCGGAATCACCTGCCAGACATGATGCAACCAAATGTCAGACGTGCCAGAACCACGTGCCAGAGACACCGGATGCAACTGCCGAGCATGCCGGAACCTCCTGCTCAACTCGCTGTAACCACCTGCCGGGGACGCCAAAATCACCTGTCAGCTAGGCCAGAACCACGTGGCGGACTCTATGGAATCACCCGCCGGGCATGCCGGAACCAGCTCTCAGACGTGCCAGAAGCACGTGCCGGACACGCCGGAACCACCTACTAGAGAGACCGGAACCACCTGCCAGACCCGCCTGAACCACCTGCTGAGTACGCTGGAACAACCTGCTCTACTCGCTGGAGCCACCTGCTGGACACGCCAAAATCACCTGATGGCTACGCCAGCACCACTCGGCAGACAAGCCAGAATCACCTGCAGGGTATGCCGGAACCACCTCTCAGACGTGCCAGAACCCCTTGTCGGACACTCCGGAATCACCTGTCAGGCATGCCGGAACCACCTCTCGAGCGTGCCAGAATGACGTGCCAGAGACACCGGATGCACCTGCCGAGCACGCCGGAACCTCCTCTTCGACTCGCCGGAACCACCAGCCAGAGACGCCAAAATCCCCTGCCAGGTAGGCCAGAATCACATGGCGGACGCTCCGGAATCTCCCGCCGGGAAGGTAGGAACCACCTCTCAAACATACTGGAAGCACGTGCCGGACATGCCGGCACCACGTACTGGACAGACCAGAAACACCTGCCGGACCTGCCTGAACCACCTGCTGAGCACACCGGAACAACTTGCTCGACTCGCTGGAGCCACCTGCTGGACACCCCAAAATCACCAGCCAGCTATGCCAGAACCACTTGCCGTACACTCCGGAATCACCTGCTGGTTACACCAGAGCCACTTGGTGGACAATCCAGAATCACCTGCCGGACATGCCAGAACCACCTGTCACACATGCCGGAACCACGTGCCTGACACGCCGGAACCACCTCGCGGACAGACCGGAACCACCTACCAGACATGCCTGAACCACCTGCCGAGCATGCCGGAACCACCTGCCGGACACGCCAAAACCACCTGCGGGCTAGGCCAGAACCACTTGTAGGACTCTCCTGGAGCACCTGCCGGGCATGCGGGAACCACCTCTCAGACGTGCCAGAACCACGTGCGGCACATGACGGAACCCATTACCGGACAGACCGGAACCACCTGCTGGACACGCCAGAATCACCTGCCAAGAACACCGGAACCACCTGAACAGCTCGCCAGAAACACCTGCCGGGCATGCCAAAATCACCTGCCGGCTACACCAGAACCTCTTGCCGGACACTCCGGAATCACCTGCCAGACATGATGCAACCAAATGTCAGACGTGCCAGAACCACGTGCCAGAGACACCGGATGCAACTGCCGAGCATGCCGGAACCTCCTGCTCAACTCGCTGTAACCACCTGCCGGGGACGCCAAAATCACCTGTCAGCTAGGCCAGAACCACGTGGCGGACTCTATGGAATCACCCGCCGGGCATGCCGGAACCAGCTCTCAGACGTGCCAGAAGCACGTGCCGGACACGCCGGAACCACCTACTAGAGAGACCGGAACCACCTGCCAGACCCGCCTGAACCACCTGCTGAGTACGCTGGAACAACCTGCTCTACTCGCTGGAGCCACCTGCTGGACGCGCCAAAATCACCTGATGGCTACGCCAGCACCACTCGGCAGACAAGCCAGAATCACCTGCAGGGTATGCCGGAACCACCTCTCAGACGTGCCAGAACCCCTTGTCGGACACTCCGGAATCACCTGTCAGGCATGCCGGAACCACCTCTCGAGCGTGCCAGAATGACGTGCCAGAGACACCGGATGCACCTGCCGAGCACGCCGGAACCTCCTCTTCGACTCGCCGGAACCACCAGCCAGAGACGCCAAAATCCCCTGCCAGGTAGGCCAGAATCACATGGCGGACGCTCCGGAATCTCCCGCCGGGAAGGTAGGAACCACCTCTCAAACATACTGGAAGCACGTGCCGGACATGCCGGCACCACGTACTGGACAGACCAGAAACACCTGCCGGACCTGCCTGAACCACCTGCTGAGCACACCGGAACAACTTGCTCGACTCGCTGGAGCCACCTGCTGGACACCCCAAAATCACCAGCCAGCTATGCCAGAACCACTTGCCGTACACTCCGGAATCACCTGCTGGTTACACCAGAGCCACTTGGTGGACAATCCAGAATCACCTGCCGGACATGCCAGAACCACCTGTCACACATGCCGGAACCACGTGCCTGACACGCCGGAACCACCTCGCGGACAGACCGGAACCACCTACCAGACATGCCTGAACCACCTGCCGAGCATGCCGGAACCACCTGCCGGACACGCCAAAATCACCTGCGGGCTAGGCCAGAACCACTTGTAGGACTCTCCTGGAGCACCTGCCGGGCATGCGGGAACCACCTCTCAGACGTGCCAGAACCACGTGCGGCACATGACGGAACCCATTACCGGACAGACCGGAACCACCTGCTGGACACGCCAGAATCACCTGCCAAGAACACCGGAACCACCTGAACAGCTCGCCAGAAACACCTGCCGGACATGCCAAAATCACCTGCCGGCTACACCAGAACCTCTTGCCGGACACTCCGGAATCACCTGCCAGACATGATGCAACCAAATGTCAGACGTGCCAGAACCACGTGCCAGAGACACCGGATGCAACTGCCGAGCATGCCGGAACCTCCTGCTCAACTCGCTGTAACCACCTGCCGGGGACGCCAAAATCACCTGTCAGCTAGGCCAGAACCACGTGGCGGACTCTATGGAATCACCCGCCGGGCATGCCGGAACCAGCTCTCAGACGTGCCAGAAGCACGTGCCGGACACGCCGGAACCACCTACTAGAGAGACCGGAACCACCTGCCAGACCCGCCTGAACCACCTGCTGAGTACGCTGGAACAACCTGCTCTACTCGCTGGAGCCACCTGCTGGACACGCCAAAATCACCTGATGGCTACGCCAGCACCACTCGGCAGACAAGCCAGAATCACCTGCAGGGTATGCCGGAACCACCTCTCAGACGTGCCAGAACCCCTTGTCGGACACTCCGGAATCACCTGTCAGGCATGCCGGAACCACCTCTCGAGCGTGCCAGAATGACGTGCCAGAGACACCGGATGCACCTGCCGAGCACGCCGGAACCTCCTCTTCGACTCGCCGGAACCACCAGCCAGAGACGCCAAAATCCCCTGCCAGGTAGGCCAGAATCACATGGCGGACGCTCCGGAATCTCCCGCCGGGAAGGTAGGAACCACCTCTCAAACATACTGGAAGCACGTGCCGGACATGCCGGCACCACGTACTGGACAGACCAGAAACACCTGCCGGACCTGCCTGAACCACCTGCTGAGCACACCGGAACAACTTGCTCGACTCGCTGGAGCCACCTGCTGGACACCCCAAAATCACCAGCCAGCTATGCCAGAACCACTTGCCGTACACTCCGGAATCACCTGCTGGTTACACCAGAGCCACTTGGTGGACAATCCAGAATCACCTGCCGGACATGCCAGAACCACCTGTCACACATGCCGGAACCACGTGCCTGACACGCCGGAACCACCTCGCGGACAGACCGGAACCACCTACCAGACATGCCTGAACCACCTGCCGAGCATGCCGGAACCACCTGCCGGACACGCCAAAATCACCTGCGGGCTAGGCCAGAACCACTTGTAGGACTCTCCTGGAGCACCTGCCGGGCATGCGGGAACCACCTCTCAGACGTGCCAGAACCACGTGCGGCACATGACGGAACCCATTACCGGACAGACCGGAACCACCTGCTGGACACGCCAGAATCACCTGCCAAGAACACCGGAACCACCTGAACAGCTCGCCAGAAACACCTGCCGGACATGCCAAAATCACCTGCCGGCTACACCAGAACCTCTTGCCGGACACTCCGGAATCACCTGCCAGACATGATGCAACCAAATGTCAGACGTGCCAGAACCACGTGCCAGAGACACCGGATGCAACTGCCGAGCATGCCGGAACCTCCTGCTCAACTCGCTGTAACCACCTGCCGGGGACGCCAAAATCACCTGTCAGCTAGGCCAGAACCACGTGGCGGACTCTATGGAATCACCCGCCGGGCATGCCGGAACCAGCTCTCAGACGTGCCAGAAGCACGTGCCGGACACGCCGGAACCACCTACTAGAGAGACCGGAACCACCTGCCAGACCCGCCTGAACCACCTGCTGAGTACGCTGGAACAACCTGCTCTACTCGCTGGAGCCACCTGCTGGACACGCCAAAATCACCTGATGGCTACGCCAGCACCACTCGGCAGACAAGCCAGAATCACCTGCAGGGTATGCCGGAACCACCTCTCAGACGTGCCAGAACCCCTTGTCGGACACTCCGGAATCACCTGTCAGGCATGCCGGAACCACCTCTCGAGCGTGCCAGAATGACGTGCCAGAGACACCGGATGCACCTGCCGAGCACGCCGGAACCTCCTCTTCGACTCGCCGGAACCACCAGCCAGAGACGCCAAAATCCCCTGCCAGGTAGGCCAGAATCACATGGCGGACGCTCCGGAATCTCCCGCCGGGAAGGTAGGAACCACCTCTCAAACATACTGGAAGCACGTGCCGGACATGCCGGCACCACGTACTGGACAGACCAGAAACACCTGCCGGACCTGCCTGAACCACCTGCTGAGCACACCGGAACAACTTGCTCGACTCGCTGGAGCCACCTGCTGGACACCCCAAAATCACCAGCCAGCTATGCCAGAACCACTTGCCGTACACTCCGGAATCACCTGCTGGTTACACCAGAGCCACTTGGTGGACAATCCAGAATCACCTGCCGGACATGCCAGAACCACCTGTCACACATGCCGGAACCACGTGCCTGACACGCCGGAACCACCTCGCGGACAGACCGGAACCACCTACCAGACATGCCTGAACCACCTGCCGAGCATGCCGGAACCACCTGCCGGACACGCCAAAACCACCTGCGGGCTAGGCCAGAACCACTTGTAGGACTCTCCTGGAGCACCTGCCGGGCATGCGGGAACCACCTCTCAGACGTGCCAGAACCACGTGCGGCACATGACGGAACCCATTACCGGACAGACCGGAACCACCTGCTGGACACGCCAGAATCACCTGCCAAGAACACCGGAACCACCTGAACAGCTCGCCAGAAACACCTGCCGGACATGCCAAAATCACCTGCCGGCTACACCAGAACCTCTTGCCGGACACTCCGGAATCACCTGCCAGACATGATGCAACCAAATGTCAGACGTGCCAGAACCACGTGCCAGAGACACCGGATGCAACTGCCGAGCATGCCGGAACCTCCTGCTCAACTCGCTGTAACCACCTGCCGGGGACGCCAAAATCACCTGTCAGCTAGGCCAGAACCACGTGGCGGACTCTATGGAATCACCCGCCGGGCATGCCGGAACCAGCTCTCAGACGTGCCAGAAGCACGTGCCGGACACGCCGGAACCACCTACTAGAGAGACCGGAACCACCTGCCAGACCCGCCTGAACCACCTGCTGAGTACGCTGGAACAACCTGCTCTACTCGCTGGAGCCACCTGCTGGACACGCCAAAATCACCTGATGGCTACGCCAGCACCACTCGGCAGACAAGCCAGAATCACCTGCAGGGTATGCCGGAACCACCTCTCAGACGTGCCAGAACCCCTTGTCGGACACTCCGGAATCACCTGTCAGGCATGCCGGAACCACCTCTCGAGCGTGCCAGAATGACGTGCCAGAGACACCGGATGCACCTGCCGAGCACGCCGGAACCTCCTCTTCGACTCGCCGGAACCACCAGCCAGAGACGCCAAAATCCCCTGCCAGGTAGGCCAGAATCACATGGCGGACGCTCCGGAATCTCCCGCCGGGAAGGTAGGAACCACCTCTCAAACATACTGGAAGCACGTGCCGGACATGCCGGCACCACGTACTGGACAGACCAGAAACACCTGCCGGACCTGCCTGAACCACCTGCTGAGCACACCGGAACAACTTGCTCGACTCGCTGGAGCCACCTGCTGGACACCCCAAAATCACCAGCCAGCTATGCCAGAACCACTTGCCGTACACTCCGGAATCACCTGCTGGTTACACCAGAGCCACTTGGTGGACAATCCAGAATCACCTGCCGGACATGCCAGAACCACCTGTCACACATGCCGGAACCACGTGCCTGACACGCCGGAACCACCTCGCGGACAGACCGGAACCACCTACCAGACATGCCTGAACCACCTGCCGAGCATGCCGGAACCACCTGCCGGACACGCCAAAATCACCTGCGGGCTAGGCCAGAACCACTTGTAGGACTCTCCTGGAGCACCTGCCGGGCATGCGGGAACCACCTCTCAGACGTGCCAGAACCACGTGCGGCACATGACGGAACCCATTACCGGACAGACCGGAACCACCTGCTGGACACGCCAGAATCACCTGCCAAGAACACCGGAACCACCTGAACAGCTCGCCAGAAACACCTGCCGGACATGCCAAAATCACCTGCCGGCTACACCAGAACCTCTTGCCGGACACTCCGGAATCACCTGCCAGACATGATGCAACCAAATGTCAGACGTGCCAGAACCACGTGCCAGAGACACCGGATGCAACTGCCGAGCATGCCGGAACCTCCTGCTCAACTCGCTGTAACCACCTGCCGGGGACGCCAAAATCACCTGTCAGCTAGGCCAGAACCACGTGGCGGACTCTATGGAATCACCCGCTGGGCATGCCGGAACCAGCTCTCAGACGTGCCAGAAGCACGTGCCGGACACGCCGGAACCACCTACTAGAGAGACCGGAACCACCTGCCAGACCCGCCTGAACCACCTGCTGAGTACGCTGGAACAACCTGCTCTACTCGCTGGAGCCACCTGCTGGACACGCCAAAATCACCTGATGGCTACGCCAGCACCACTCGGCAGACAAGCCAGAATCACCTGCAGGGTATGCCGGAACCACCTCTCAGACGTGCCAGAACCCCTTGTCGGACACTCCGGAATCACCTGTCAGGCATGCCGGAACCACCTCTCGAGCGTGCCAGAATGACGTGCCAGAGACACCGGATGCACCTGCCGAGCACGCCGGAACCTCCTCTTCGACTCGCCGGAACCACCAGCCAGAGACGCCAAAATCCCCTGCCAGGTAGGCCAGAATCACATGGCGGACGCTCCGGAATCTCCCGCCGGGAAGGTAGGAACCACCTCTCAAACATACTGGAAGCACGTGCCGGACATGCCGGCACCACGTACTGGACAGACCAGAAACACCTGCCGGACCTGCCTGAACCACCTGCTGAGCACACCGGAACAACTTGCTCGACTCGCTGGAGCCACCTGCTGGACACCCCAAAATCACCAGCCAGCTATGCCAGAACCACTTGCCGTACACTCCGGAATCACCTGCTGGTTACACCAGAGCCACTTGGTGGACAATCCAGAATCACCTGCCGGACATGCCAGAACCACCTGTCACACATGCCGGAACCACGTGCCTGACACGCCGGAACCACCTCGCGGACAGACCGGAACCACCTACCAGACATGCCTGAACCACCTGCCGAGCATGCCGGAACCACCTGCCGGACACGCCAAAATCACCTGCGGGCTAGGCCAGAACCACTTGTAGGACTCTCCTGGAGCACCTGCCGGGCATGCGGGAACCACCTCTCAGACGTGCCAGAACCACGTGCGGCACATGACGGAACCCATTACCGGACAGACCGGAACCACCTGCTGGACACGCCAGAATCACCTGCCAAGAACACCGGAACCACCTGAACAGCTCGCCAGAAACACCTGCCGGGCATGCCAAAATCACCTGCCGGCTACACCAGAACCTCTTGCCGGACACTCCGGAATCACCTGCCAGACATGATGCAACCAAATGTCAGACGTGCCAGAACCACGTGCCAGAGACACCGGATGCAACTGCCGAGCATGCCGGAACCTCCTGCTCAACTCGCTGTAACCACCTGCCGGGGACGCCAAAATCACCTGTCAGCTAGGCCAGAACCACGTGGCGGACTCTATGGAATCACCCGCCGGGCATGCCGGAACCAGCTCTCAGACGTGCCAGAAGCACGTGCCGGACACGCCGGAACCACCTACTAGAGAGACCGGAACCACCTGCCAGACCCGCCTGAACCACCTGCTGAGTACGCTGGAACAACCTGCTCTACTCGCTGGAGCCACCTGCTGGACACGCCAAAATCACCTGATGGCTACGCCAGCACCACTCGGCAGACAAGCCAGAATCACCTGCAGGGTATGCCGGAACCACCTCTCAGACGTGCCAGAACCCCTTGTCGGACACTCCGGAATCACCTGTCAGGCATGCCGGAACCACCTCTCGAGCGTGCCAGAATGACGTGCCAGAGACACCGGATGCACCTGCCGAGCACGCCGGAACCTCCTCTTCGACTCGCCGGAACCACCAGCCAGAGACGCCAAAATCCCCTGCCAGGTAGGCCAGAATCACATGGCGGACGCTCCGGAATCTCCCGCCGGGAAGGTAGGAACCACCTCTCAAACATACTGGAAGCACGTGCCGGACATGCCGGCACCACGTACTGGACAGACCAGAAACACCTGCCGGACCTGCCTGAACCACCTGCTGAGCACACCGGAACAACTTGCTCGACTCGCTGGAGCCACCTGCTGGACACCCCAAAATCACCAGCCAGCTATGCCAGAGCCACTTGCCGTACACTCCGGAATCACCTGCTGGTTACACCAGAGCCACTTGGTGGACAATCCAGAATCACCTGCCGGACATGCCAGAACCACCTGTCACACATGCCGGAACCACGTGCCTGACACGCCGGAACCACCTCGCGGACAGACCGGAACCACCTACCAGACATGCCTGAACCACCTGCCGAGCATGCCGGAACCACCTGCCGGACACGCCAAAATCACCTGCGGGCTAGGCCAGAACCACTTGTAGGACTCTCCTGGAGCACCTGCCGGGCATGCGGGAACCACCTCTCAGACGTGCCAGAACCACGTGCGGCACATGACGGAACCCATTACCGGACAGACCGGAACCACCTGCTGGACACGCCAGAATCACCTGCCAAGAACACCGGAACCACCTGAACAGCTCGCCAGAAACACCTGCCGGACATGCCAAAATCACCTGCCGGCTACACCAGAACCTCTTGCCGGACACTCCGGAATCACCTGCCAGACATGATGCAACCAAATGTCAGACGTGCCAGAACCACGTGCCAGAGACACCGGATGCAACTGCCGAGCATGCCGGAACCTCCTGCTCAACTCGCTGTAACCACCTGCCGGGGACGCCAAAATCACCTGTCAGCTAGGCCAGAACCACGTGGCGGACTCTATGGAATCACCCGCCGGGCATGCCGGAACCAGCTCTCAGACGTGCCAGAAGCACGTGCCGGACACGCCGGAACCACCTACTAGAGAGACCGGAACCACCTGCCAGACCCGCCTGAACCACCTGCTGAGTACGCTGGAACAACCTGCTCTACTCGCTGGAGCCACCTGCTGGACACGCCAAAATCACCTGATGGCTACGCCAGCACCACTCGGCAGACAAGCCAGAATCACCTGCAGGGTATGCCGGAACCACCTCTCAGACGTGCCAGAACCCCTTGTCGGACACTCCGGAATCACCTGTCAGGCATGCCGGAACCACCTCTCGAGCGTGCCAGAATGACGTGCCAGAGACACCGGATGCACCTGCCGAGCACGCCGGAACCTCCTCTTCGACTCGCCGGAACCACCAGCCAGAGACGCCAAAATCCCCTGCCAGGTAGGCCAGAATCACATGGCGGACGCTCCGGAATCTCCCGCCGGGAAGGTAGGAACCACCTCTCAAACATACTGGAAGCACGTGCCGGACATGCCGGCACCACGTACTGGACAGACCAGAAACACCTGCCGGACCTGCCTGAACCACCTGCTGAGCACACCGGAACAACTTGCTCGACTCGCTGGAGCCACCTGCTGGACACCCCAAAATCACCAGCCAGCTATGCCAGAACCACTTGCCGTACACTCCGGAATCACCTGCTGGTTACACCAGAGCCACTTGGTGGACAATCCAGAATCACCTGCCGGACATGCCAGAACCACCTGTCACACATGCCGGAACCACGTGCCTGACACGCCGGAACCACCTCGCGGACAGACCGGAACCACCTACCAGACATGCCTGAACCACCTGCCGAGCATGCCGGAACCACCTGCCGGACACGCCAAAATCACCTGCGGGCTAGGCCAGAACCACTTGTAGGACTCTCCTGGAGCACCTGCCGGGCATGCGGGAACCACCTCTCAGACGTGCCAGAACCACGTGCGGCACATGACGGAACCCATTACCGGACAGACCGGAACCACCTGCTGGACACGCCAGAATCACCTGCCAAGAACACCGGAACCACCTGAACAGCTCGCCAGAAACACCTGCCGGACATGCCAAAATCACCTGCCGGCTACACCAGAACCTCTTGCCGGACACTCCGGAATCACCTGCCAGACATGATGCAACCAAATGTCAGACGTGCCAGAACCACGTGCCAGAGACACCGGATGCAACTGCCGAGCATGCCGGAACCTCCTGCTCAACTCGCTGTAACCACCTGCCGGGGACGCCAAAATCACCTGTCAGCTAGGCCAGAACCACGTGGCGGACTCTATGGAATCACCCGCCGGGCATGCCGGAACCAGCTCTCAGACGTGCCAGAAGCACGTGCCGGACACGCCGGAACCACCTACTAGAGAGACCGGAACCACCTGCCAGACCCGCCTGAACCACCTGCTGAGTACGCTGGAACAACCTGCTCTACTCGCTGGAGCCACCTGCTGGACACGCCAAAATCACCTGATGGCTACGCCAGCACCACTCGGCAGACAAGCCAGAATCACCTGCAGGGTATGCCGGAACCACCTCTCAGACGTGCCAGAACCCCTTGTCGGACACTCCGGAATCACCTGTCAGGCATGCCGGAACCACCTCTCGAGCGTGCCAGAATGACGTGCCAGAGACACCGGATGCACCTGCCGAGCACGCCGGAACCTCCTCTTCGACTCGCCGGAACCACCAGCCAGAGACGCCAAAATCCCCTGCCAGGTAGGCCAGAATCACATGGCGGACGCTCCGGAATCTCCCGCCGGGAAGGTAGGAACCACCTCTCAAACATACTGGAAGCACGTGCCGGACATGCCGGCACCACGTACTGGACAGACCAGAAACACCTGCCGGACCTGCCTGAACCACCTGCTGAGCACACCGGAACAACTTGCTCGACTCGCTGGAGCCACCTGCTGGACACCCCAAAATCACCAGCCAGCTATGCCAGAACCACTTGCCGTACACTCCGGAATCACCTGCTGGTTACACCAGAGCCACTTGGTGGACAATCCAGAATCACCTGCCGGACATGCCAGAACCACCTGTCACACATGCCGGAACCACGTGCCTGACACGCCGGAACCACCTCGCGGACAGACCGGAACCACCTACCAGACATGCCTGAACCACCTGCCGAGCATGCCGGAACCACCTGCCGGACACGCCAAAATCACCTGCGGGCTAGGCCAGAACCACTTGTAGGACTCTCCTGGAGCACCTGCCGGGCATGCGGGAACCACCTCTCAGACGTGCCAGAACCACGTGCGGCACATGACGGAACCCATTACCGGACAGACCGGAACCACCTGCTGGACACGCCAGAATCACCTGCCAAGAACACCGGAACCACCTGAACAGCTCGCCAGAAACACCTGCCGGACATGCCAAAATCACCTGCCGGCTACACCAGAACCTCTTGCCGGACACTCCGGAATCACCTGCCAGACATGATGCAACCAAATGTCAGACGTGCCAGAACCACGTGCCAGAGACACCGGATGCAACTGCCGAGCATGCCGGAACCTCCTGCTCAACTCGCTGTAACCACCTGCCGGGGACGCCAAAATCACCTGTCAGCTAGGCCAGAACCACGTGGCGGACTCTATGGAATCACCCGCCGGGCATGCCGGAACCAGCTCTCAGACGTGCCAGAAGCACGTGCCGGACACGCCGGAACCACCTACTAGAGAGACCGGAACCACCTGCCAGACCCGCCTGAACCACCTGCTGAGTACGCTGGAACAACCTGCTCTACTCGCTGGAGCCACCTGCTGGACACGCCAAAATCACCTGATGGCTACGCCAGCACCACTCGGCAGACAAGCCAGAATCACCTGCAGGGTATGCCGGAACCACCTCTCAGACGTGCCAGAACCCCTTGTCGGACACTCCGGAATCACCTGTCAGGCATGCCGGAACCACCTCTCGAGCGTGCCAGAATGACGTGCCAGAGACACCGGATGCACCTGCCGAGCACGCCGGAACCTCCTCTTCGACTCGCCGGAACCACCAGCCAGAGACGCCAAAATCCCCTGCCAGGTAGGCCAGAATCACATGGCGGACGCTCCGGAATCTCCCGCCGGGAAGGTAGGAACCACCTCTCAAACATACTGGAAGCACGTGCCGGACATGCCGGCACCACGTACTGGACAGACCAGAAACACCTGCCGGACCTGCCTGAACCACCTGCTGAGCACACCGGAACAACTTGCTCGACTCGCTGGAGCCACCTGCTGGACACCCCAAAATCACCAGCCAGCTATGCCAGAACCACTTGCCGTACACTCCGGAATCACCTGCTGGTTACACCAGAGCCACTTGGTGGACAATCCAGAATCACCTGCCGGACATGCCAGAACCACCTGTCACACATGCCGGAACCACGTGCCTGACACGCCGGAACCACCTCGCGGACAGACCGGAACCACCTACCAGACATGCCTGAACCACCTGCCGAGCATGCCGGAACCACCTGCCGGACACGCCAAAATCACCTGCGGGCTAGGCCAGAACCACTTGTAGGACTCTCCTGGAGCACCTGCCGGGCATGCGGGAACCACCTCTCAGACGTGCCAGAACCACGTGCGGCACATGACGGAACCCATTACCGGACAGACCGGAACCACCTGCTGGACACGCCAGAATCACCTGCCAAGAACACCGGAACCACCTGAACAGCTCGCCAGAAACACCTGCCGGACATGCCAAAATCACCTGCCGGCTACACCAGAACCTCTTGCCGGACACTCCGGAATCACCTGCCAGACATGATGCAACCAAATGTCAGACGTGCCAGAACCACGTGCCAGAGACACCGGATGCAACTGCCGAGCATGCCGGAACCTCCTGCTCAACTCGCTGTAACCACCTGCCGGGGACGCCAAAATCACCTGTCAGCTAGGCCAGAACCACGTGGCGGACTCTATGGAATCACCCGCCGGGCATGCCGGAACCAGCTCTCAGACGTGCCAGAAGCACGTGCCGGACACGCCGGAACCACCTACTAGAGAGACCGGAACCACCTGCCAGACCCGCCTGAACCACCTGCTGAGTACGCTGGAACAACCTGCTCTACTCGCTGGAGCCACCTGCTGGACACGCCAAAATCACCTGATGGCTACGCCAGCACCACTCGGCAGACAAGCCAGAATCACCTGCAGGGTATGCCGGAACCACCTCTCAGACGTGCCAGAACCCCTTGTCGGACACTCCGGAATCACCTGTCAGGCATGCCGGAACCACCTCTCGAGCGTGCCAGAATGACGTGCCAGAGACACCGGATGCACCTGCCGAGCACGCCGGAACCTCCTGTTCGACTCGCCGGAACCACCAGCCAGAGACGCCAAAATCCCCTGCCAGGTAGGCCAGAATCACATGGCGGACGCTCCGGAATCTCCCGCCGGGAAGGTAGGAACCACCTCTCAAACATACTGGAAGCACGTGCCGGACATGCCGGCACCACGTACTGGACAGACCAGAAACACCTGCCGGACCTGCCTGAACCACCTGCTGAGCACACCGGAACAACTTGCTCGACTCGCTGGAGCCACCTGCTGGACACCCCAAAATCACCAGCCAGCTATGCCAGAACCACTTGCCGTACACTCCGGAATCACCTGCTGGTTACACCAGAGCCACTTGGTGGACAATCCAGAATCACCTGCCGGACATGCCAGAACCACCTGTCACACATGCCGGAACCACGTGCCTGACACGCCGGAACCACCTCGCGGACAGACCGGAACCACCTACCAGACATGCCTGAACCACCTGCCGAGCATGCCGGAACCACCTGCCGGACACGCCAAAATCACCTGCGGGCTAGGCCAGAACCACTTGTAGGACTCTCCTGGAGCACCTGCCGGGCATGCGGGAACCACCTCTCAGACGTGCCAGAACCACGTGCGGCACATGACGGAACCCATTACCGGACAGACCGGAACCACCTGCTGGACACGCCAGAATCACCTGCCAAGAACACCGGAACCACCTGAACAGCTCGCCAGAAACACCTGCCGGACATGCCAAAATCACCTGCCGGCTACACCAGAACCTCTTGCCGGACACTCCGGAATCACCTGCCAGACATGATGCAACCAAATGTCAGACGTGCCAGAACCACGTGCCAGAGACACCGGATGCAACTGCCGAGCATGCCGGAACCTCCTGCTCAACTCGCTGTAACCACCTGCCGGGGACGCCAAAATCACCTGTCAGCTAGGCCAGAACCACGTGGCGGACTCTATGGAATCACCCGCCGGGCATGCCGGAACCAGCTCTCAGACGTGCCAGAAGCACGTGCCGGACACGCCGGAACCACCTACTAGAGAGACCGGAACCACCTGCCAGACCCGCCTGAACCACCTGCTGAGTACGCTGGAACAACCTGCTCTACTCGCTGGAGCCACCTGCTGGACACGCCAAAATCACCTGATGGCTACGCCAGCACCACTCGGCAGACAAGCCAGAATCACCTGCAGGGTATGCCGGAACCACCTCTCAGACGTGCCAGAACCCCTTGTCGGACACTCCGGAATCACCTGTCAGGCATGCCGGAACCACCTCTCGAGCGTGCCAGAATGACGTGCCAGAGACACCGGATGCACCTGCCGAGCACGCCGGAACCTCCTCTTCGACTCGCCGGAACCACCAGCCAGAGACGCCAAAATCCCCTGCCAGGTAGGCCAGAATCACATGGCGGACGCTCCGGAATCTCCCGCCGGGAAGGTAGGAACCACCTCTCAAACATACTGGAAGCACGTGCCGGACATGCCGGCACCACGTACTGGACAGACCAGAAACACCTGCCGGACCTGCCTGAACCACCTGCTGAGCACACCGGAACAACTTGCTCGACTCGCTGGAGCCACCTGCTGGACACCCCAAAATCACCAGCCAGCTATGCCAGAACCACTTGCCGTACACTCCGGAATCACCTGCTGGTTACACCAGAGCCACTTGGTGGACAATCCAGAATCACCTGCCGGACATGCCAGAACCACCTGTCACACATGCCGGAACCACGTGCCTGACACGCCGGAACCACCTCGCGGACAGACCGGAACCACCTACCAGACATGCCTGAACCACCTGCCGAGCATGCCGGAACCACCTGCCGGACACGCCAAAATCACCTGCGGGCTAGGCCAGAACCACTTGTAGGACTCTCCTGGAGCACCTGCCGGGCATGCGGGAACCACCTCTCAGACGTGCCAGAACCACGTGCGGCACATGACGGAACCCATTACCGGACAGACCGGAACCACCTGCTGGACACGCCAGAATCACCTGCCAAGAACACCGGAACCACCTGAACAGCTCGCCAGAAACACCTGCCGGACATGCCAAAATCACCTGCCGGCTACACCAGAACCTCTTGCCGGACACTCCGGAATCACCTGCCAGACATGATGCAACCAAATGTCAGACGTGCCAGAACCACGTGCCAGAGACACCGGATGCAACTGCCGAGCATGCCGGAACCTCCTGCTCAACTCGCTGTAACCACCTGCCGGGGACGCCAAAATCACCTGTCAGCTAGGCCAGAACCACGTGGCGGACTCTATGGAATCACCCGCCGGGCATGCCGGAACCAGCTCTCAGACGTGCCAGAAGCACGTGCCGGACACGCCGGAACCACCTACTAGAGAGACCGGAACCACCTGCCAGACCCGCCTGAACCACCTGCTGAGTACGCTGGAACAACCTGCTCTACTCGCTGGAGCCACCTGCTGGACACGCCAAAATCACCTGATGGCTACGCCAGCACCACTCGGCAGACAAGCCAGAATCACCTGCAGGGTATGCCGGAACCACCTCTCAGACGTGCCAGAACCCCTTGTCGGACACTCCGGAATCACCTGTCAGGCATGCCGGAACCACCTCTCGAGCGTGCCAGAATGACGTGCCAGAGACACCGGATGCACCTGCCGAGCACGCCGGAACCTCCTCTTCGACTCGCCGGAACCACCAGCCAGAGACGCCAAAATCCCCTGCCAGGTAGGCCAGAATCACATGGCGGACGCTCCGGAATCTCCCGCCGGGAAGGTAGGAACCACCTCTCAAACATACTGGAAGCACGTGCCGGACATGCCGGCACCACGTACTGGACAGACCAGAAACACCTGCCGGACCTGCCTGAACCACCTGCTGAGCACACCGGAACAACTTGCTCGACTCGCTGGAGCCACCTGCTGGACACCCCAAAATCACCAGCCAGCTATGCCAGAACCACTTGCCGTACACTCCGGAATCACCTGCTGGTTACACCAGAGCCACTTGGTGGACAATCCAGAATCACCTGCCGGACATGCCAGAACCACCTGTCACACATGCCGGAACCACGTGCCTGACACGCCGGAACCACCTCGCGGACAGACCGGAACCACCTACCAGACATGCCTGAACCACCTGCCGAGCATGCCGGAACCACCTGCCGGACACGCCAAAATCACCTGCGGGCTAGGCCAGAACCACTTGTAGGACTCTCCTGGAGCACCTGCCGGGCATGCGGGAACCACCTCTCAGACGTGCCAGAACCACGTGCGGCACATGACGGAACCCATTACCGGACAGACCGGAACCACCTGCTGGACACGCCAGAATCACCTGCCAAGAACACCGGAACCACCTGAACAGCTCGCCAGAAACACCTGCCGGGCATGCCAAAATCACCTGCCGGCTACACCAGAACCTCTTGCCGGACACTCCGGAATCACCTGCCAGACATGATGCAACCAAATGTCAGACGTGCCAGAACCACGTGCCAGAGACACCGGATGCAACTGCCGAGCATGCCGGAACCTCCTGCTCAACTCGCTGTAACCACCTGCCGGGGACGCCAAAATCACCTGTCAGCTAGGCCAGAACCACGTGGCGGACTCTATGGAATCACCCGCCGGGCATGCCGGAACCAGCTCTCAGACGTGCCAGAAGCACGTGCCGGACACGCCGGAACCACCTACTAGAGAGACCGGAACCACCTGCCAGACCCGCCTGAACCACCTGCTGAGTACGCTGGAACAACCTGCTCTACTCGCTGGAGCCACCTGCTGGACACGCCAAAATCACCTGATGGCTACGCCAGCACCACTCGGCAGACAAGCCAGAATCACCTGCAGGGTATGCCGGAACCACCTCTCAGACGTGCCAGAACCCCTTGTCGGACACTCCGGAATCACCTGTCAGGCATGCCGGAACCACCTCTCGAGCGTGCCAGAATGACGTGCCAGAGACACCGGATGCACCTGCCGAGCACGCCGGAACCTCCTCTTCGACTCGCCGGAACCACCAGCCAGAGACGCCAAAATCCCCTGCCAGGTAGGCCAGAATCACATGGCGGACGCTCCGGAATCTCCCGCCGGGAAGGTAGGAACCACCTCTCAAACATACTGGAAGCACGTGCCGGACATGCCGGCACCACGTACTGGACAGACCAGAAACACCTGCCGGACCTGCCTGAACCACCTGCTGAGCACACCGGAACAACTTGCTCGACTCGCTGGAGCCACCTGCTGGACACCCCAAAATCACCAGCCAGCTATGCCAGAGCCACTTGCCGTACACTCCGGAATCACCTGCTGGTTACACCAGAGCCACTTGGTGGACAATCCAGAATCACCTGCCGGACATGCCAGAACCACCTGTCACACATGCCGGAACCACGTGCCTGACACGCCGGAACCACCTCGCGGACAGACCGGAACCACCTACCAGACATGCCTGAACCACCTGCCGAGCATGCCGGAACCACCTGCCGGACACGCCAAAATCACCTGCGGGCTAGGCCAGAACCACTTGTAGGACTCTCCTGGAGCACCTGCCGGGCATGCGGGAACCACCTCTCAGACGTGCCAGAACCACGTGCGGCACATGACGGAACCCATTACCGGACAGACCGGAACCACCTGCTGGACACGCCAGAATCACCTGCCAAGAACACCGGAACCACCTGAACAGCTCGCCAGAAACACCTGCCGGGCATGCCAAAATCACCTGCCGGCTACACCAGAACCTCTTGCCGGACACTCCGGAATCACCTGCCAGACATGATGCAACCAAATGTCAGACGTGCCAGAACCACGTGCCAGAGACACCGGATGCAACTGCCGAGCATGCCGGAACCTCCTGCTCAACTCGCTGTAACCACCTGCCGGGGACGCCAAAATCACCTGTCAGCTAGGCCAGAACCACGTGGCGGACTCTATGGAATCACCCGCCGGGCATGCCGGAACCAGCTCTCAGACGTGCCAGAAGCACGTGCCGGACACGCCGGAACCACCTACTAGAGAGACCGGAACCACCTGCCAGACCCGCCTGAACCACCTGCTGAGTACGCTGGAACAACCTGCTCTACTCGCTGGAGCCACCTGCTGGACACGCCAAAATCACCTGATGGCTACGCCAGCACCACTCGGCAGACAAGCCAGAATCACCTGCAGGGTATGCCGGAACCACCTCTCAGACGTGCCAGAACCCCTTGTCGGACACTCCGGAATCACCTGTCAGGCATGCCGGAACCACCTCTCGAGCGTGCCAGAATGACGTGCCAGAGACACCGGATGCACCTGCCGAGCACGCCGGAACCTCCTCTTCGACTCGCCGGAACCACCAGCCAGAGACGCCAAAATCCCCTGCCAGGTAGGCCAGAATCACATGGCGGACGCTCCGGAATCTCCCGCCGGGAAGGTAGGAACCACCTCTCAAACATACTGGAAGCACGTGCCGGACATGCCGGCACCACGTACTGGACAGACCAGAAACACCTGCCGGACCTGCCTGAACCACCTGCTGAGCACACCGGAACAACTTGCTCGACTCGCTGGAGCCACCTGCTGGACACCCCAAAATCACCAGCCAGCTATGCCAGAGCCACTTGCCGTACACTCCGGAATCACCTGCTGGTTACACCAGAGCCACTTGGTGGACAATCCAGAATCACCTGCCGGACATGCCAGAACCACCTGTCACACATGCCGGAACCACGTGCCTGACACGCCGGAACCACCTCGCGGACAGACCGGAACCACCTACCAGACATGCCTGAACCACCTGCCGAGCATGCCGGAACCACCTGCCGGACACGCCAAAATCACCTGCGGGCTAGGCCAGAACCACTTGTAGGACTCTCCTGGAGCACCTGCCGGGCATGCGGGAACCACCTCTCAGACGTGCCAGAACCACGTGCGGCACATGACGGAACCCATTACCGGACAGACCGGAACCACCTGCTGGACACGCCAGAATCACCTGCCAAGAACACCGGAACCACCTGAACAGCTCGCCAGAAACACCTGCCGGGCATGCCAAAATCACCTGCCGGCTACACCAGAACCTCTTGCCGGACACTCCGGAATCACCTGCCAGACATGATGCAACCAAATGTCAGACGTGCCAGAACCACGTGCCAGAGACACCGGATGCAACTGCCGAGCATGCCGGAACCTCCTGCTCAACTCGCTGTAACCACCTGCCGGGGACGCCAAAATCACCTGTCAGCTAGGCCAGAACCACGTGGCGGACTCTATGGAATCACCCGCCGGGCATGCCGGAACCAGCTCTCAGACGTGCCAGAAGCACGTGCCGGACACGCCGGAACCACCTACTAGAGAGACCGGAACCACCTGCCAGACCCGCCTGAACCACCTGCTGAGTACGCTGGAACAACCTGCTCTACTCGCTGGAGCCACCTGCTGGACACGCCAAAATCACCTGATGGCTACGCCAGCACCACTCGGCAGACAAGCCAGAATCACCTGCAGGGTATGCCGGAACCACCTCTCAGACGTGCCAGAACCCCTTGTCGGACACTCCGGAATCACCTGTCAGGCATGCCGGAACCACCTCTCGAGCGTGCCAGAATGACGTGCCAGAGACACCGGATGCACCTGCCGAGCACGCCGGAACCTCCTCTTCGACTCGCCGGAACCACCAGCCAGAGACGCCAAAATCCCCTGCCAGGTAGGCCAGAATCACATGGCGGACGCTCCGGAATCTCCCGCCGGGAAGGTAGGAACCACCTCTCAAACATACTGGAAGCACGTGCCGGACATGCCGGCACCACGTACTGGACAGACCAGAAACACCTGCCGGACCTGCCTGAACCACCTGCTGAGCACACCGGAACAACTTGCTCGACTCGCTGGAGCCACCTGCTGGACACCCCAAAATCACCAGCCAGCTATGCCAGAGCCACTTGCCGTACACTCCGGAATCACCTGCTGGTTACACCAGAGCCACTTGGTGGACAATCCAGAATCACCTGCCGGACATGCCAGAACCACCTGTCACACATGCCGGAACCACGTGCCTGACACGCCGGAACCACCTCGCGGACAGACCGGAACCACCTACCAGACATGCCTGAACCACCTGCCGAGCATGCCGGAACCACCTGCCGGACACGCCAAAATCACCTGCGGGCTAGGCCAGAACCACTTGTAGGACTCTCCTGGAGCACCTGCCGGGCATGCGGGAACCACCTCTCAGACGTGCCAGAACCACGTGCGGCACATGACGGAACCCATTACCGGACAGACCGGAACCACCTGCTGGACACGCCAGAATCACCTGCCAAGAACACCGGAACCACCTGAACAGCTCGCCAGAAACACCTGCCGGACATGCCAAAATCACCTGCCGGCTACACCAGAACCTCTTGCCGGACACTCCGGAATCACCTGCCAGACATGATGCAACCAAATGTCAGACGTGCCAGAACCACGTGCCAGAGACACCGGATGCAACTGCCGAGCATGCCGGAACCTCCTGCTCAACTCGCTGTAACCACCTGCCGGGGACGCCAAAATCACCTGTCAGCTAGGCCAGAACCACGTGGCGGACTCTATGGAATCACCCGCCGGGCATGCCGGAACCAGCTCTCAGACGTGCCAGAAGCACGTGCCGGACACGCCGGAACCACCTACTAGAGAGACCGGAACCACCTGCCAGACCCGCCTGAACCACCTGCTGAGTACGCTGGAACAACCTGCTCTACTCGCTGGAGCCACCTGCTGGACACGCCAAAATCACCTGATGGCTACGCCAGCACCACTCGGCAGACAAGCCAGAATCACCTGCAGGGTATGCCGGAACCACCTCTCAGACGTGCCAGAACCCCTTGTCGGACACTCCGGAATCACCTGTCAGGCATGCCGGAACCACCTCTCGAGCGTGCCAGAATGACGTGCCAGAGACACCGGATGCACCTGCCGAGCACGCCGGAACCTCCTCTTCGACTCGCCGGAACCACCAGCCAGAGACGCCAAAATCCCCTGCCAGGTAGGCCAGAATCACATGGCGGACGCTCCGGAATCTCCCGCCGGGAAGGTAGGAACCACCTCTCAAACATACTGGAAGCACGTGCCGGACATGCCGGCACCACGTACTGGACAGACCAGAAACACCTGCCGGACCTGCCTGAACCACCTGCTGAGCACACCGGAACAACTTGCTCGACTCGCTGGAGCCACCTGCTGGACACCCCAAAATCACCAGCCAGCTATGCCAGAGCCACTTGCCGTACACTCCGGAATCACCTGCTGGTTACACCAGAGCCACTTGGTGGACAATCCAGAATCACCTGCCGGACATGCCAGAACCACCTGTCACACATGCCGGAACCACGTGCCTGACACGCCGGAACCACCTCGCGGACAGACCGGAACCACCTACCAGACATGCCTGAACCACCTGCCGAGCATGCCGGAACCACCTGCCGGACACGCCAAAATCACCTGCGGGCTAGGCCAGAACCACTTGTAGGACTCTCCTGGAGCACCTGCCGGGCATGCGGGAACCACCTCTCAGACGTGCCAGAACCACGTGCGGCACATGACGGAACCCATTACCGGACAGACCGGAACCACCTGCTGGACACGCCAGAATCACCTGCCAAGAACACCGGAACCACCTGAACAGCTCGCCAGAAACACCTGCCGGACATGCCAAAATCACCTGCCGGCTACACCAGAACCTCTTGCCGGACACTCCGGAATCACCTGCCAGACATGATGCAACCAAATGTCAGACGTGCCAGAACCACGTGCCAGAGACACCGGATGCAACTGCCGAGCATGCCGGAACCTCCTGCTCAACTCGCTGTAACCACCTGCCGGGGACGCCAAAATCACCTGTCAGCTAGGCCAGAACCACGTGGCGGACTCTATGGAATCACCCGCCGGGCATGCCGGAACCAGCTCTCAGACGTGCCAGAAGCACGTGCCGGACACGCCGGAACCACCTACTAGAGAGACCGGAACCACCTGCCAGACCCGCCTGAACCACCTGCTGAGTACGCTGGAACAACCTGCTCTACTCGCTGGAGCCACCTGCTGGACACGCCAAAATCACCTGATGGCTACGCCAGCACCACTCGGCAGACAAGCCAGAATCACCTGCAGGGTATGCCGGAACCACCTCTCAGACGTGCCAGAACCCCTTGTCGGACACTCCGGAATCACCTGTCAGGCATGCCGGAACCACCTCTCGAGCGTGCCAGAATGACGTGCCAGAGACACCGGATGCACCTGCCGAGCACGCCGGAACCTCCTCTTCGACTCGCCGGAACCACCAGCCAGAGACGCCAAAATCCCCTGCCAGGTAGGCCAGAATCACATGGCGGACGCTCCGGAATCTCCCGCCGGGAAGGTAGGAACCACCTCTCAAACATACTGGAAGCACGTGCCGGACATGCCGGCACCACGTACTGGACAGACCAGAAACACCTGCCGGACCTGCCTGAACCACCTGCTGAGCACACCGGAACAACTTGCTCGACTCGCTGGAGCCACCTGCTGGACACCCCAAAATCACCAGCCAGCTATGCCAGAGCCACTTGCCGTACACTCCGGAATCACCTGCTGGTTACACCAGAGCCACTTGGTGGACAATCCAGAATCACCTGCCGGACATGCCAGAACCACCTGTCACACATGCCGGAACCACGTGCCTGACACGCCGGAACCACCTCGCGGACAGACCGGAACCACCTACCAGACATGCCTGAACCACCTGCCGAGCATGCCGGAACCACCTGCCGGACACGCCAAAATCACCTGCGGGCTAGGCCAGAACCACTTGTAGGACTCTCCTGGAGCACCTGCCGGGCATGCGGGAACCACCTCTCAGACGTGCCAGAACCACGTGCGGCACATGACGGAACCCATTACCGGACAGACCGGAACCACCTGCTGGACACGCCAGAATCACCTGCCAAGAACACCGGAACCACCTGAACAGCTCGCCAGAAACACCTGCCGGACATGCCAAAATCACCTGCCGGCTACACCAGAACCTCTTGCCGGACACTCCGGAATCACCTGCCAGACATGATGCAACCAAATGTCAGACGTGCCAGAACCACGTGCCAGAGACACCGGATGCAACTGCCGAGCATGCCGGAACCTCCTGCTCAACTCGCTGTAACCACCTGCCGGGGACGCCAAAATCACCTGTCAGCTAGGCCAGAACCACGTGGCGGACTCTATGGAATCACCCGCCGGGCATGCCGGAACCAGCTCTCAGACGTGCCAGAAGCACGTGCCGGACACGCCGGAACCACCTACTAGAGAGACCGGAACCACCTGCCAGACCCGCCTGAACCACCTGCTGAGTACGCTGGAACAACCTGCTCTACTCGCTGGAGCCACCTGCTGGACACGCCAAAATCACCTGATGGCTACGCCAGCACCACTCGGCAGACAAGCCAGAATCACCTGCAGGGTATGCCGGAACCACCTCTCAGACGTGCCAGAACCCCTTGTCGGACACTCCGGAATCACCTGTCAGGCATGCCGGAACCACCTCTCGAGCGTGCCAGAATGACGTGCCAGAGACACCGGATGCACCTGCCGAGCACGCCGGAACCTCCTGTTCGACTCGCCGGAACCACCAGCCAGAGACGCCAAAATCCCCTGCCAGGTAGGCCAGAATCACATGGCGGACGCTCCGGAATCTCCCGCCGGGAAGGTAGGAACCACCTCTCAAACATACTGGAAGCACGTGCCGGACATGCCGGCACCACGTACTGGACAGACCAGAAACACCTGCCGGACCTGCCTGAACCACCTGCTGAGCACACCGGAACAACTTGCTCGACTCGCTGGAGCCACCTGCTGGACACCCCAAAATCACCAGCCAGCTATGCCAGAGCCACTTGCCGTACACTCCGGAATCACCTGCTGGTTACACCAGAGCCACTTGGTGGACAATCCAGAATCACCTGCCGGACATGCCAGAACCACCTGTCACACATGCCGGAACCACGTGCCTGACACGCCGGAACCACCTCGCGGACAGACCGGAACCACCTACCAGACATGCCTGAACCACCTGCCGAGCATGCCGGAACCACCTGCCGGACACGCCAAAACCACCTGCGGGCTAGGCCAGAACCACTTGTAGGACTCTCCTGGAGCACCTGCCGGGCATGCGGGAACCACCTCTCAGACGTGCCAGAACCACGTGCGGCACATGACGGAACCCATTACCGGACAGACCGGAACCACCTGCTGGACACGCCAGAATCACCTGCCAAGAACACCGGAACCACCTGAACAGCTCGCCAGAAACACCTGCCGGACATGCCAAAATCACCTGCCGGCTACACCAGAACCTCTTGCCGGACACTCCGGAATCACCTGCCAGACATGATGCAACCAAATGTCAGACGTGCCAGAACCACGTGCCAGAGACACCGGATGCAACTGCCGAGCATGCCGGAACCTCCTGCTCAACTCGCTGTAACCACCTGCCGGGGACGCCAAAATCACCTGTCAGCTAGGCCAGAACCACGTGGCGGACTCTATGGAATCACCCGCCGGGCATGCCGGAACCAGCTCTCAGACGTGCCAGAAGCACGTGCCGGACACGCCGGAACCACCTACTAGAGAGACCGGAACCACCTGCCAGACCCGCCTGAACCACCTGCTGAGTACGCTGGAACAACCTGCTCTACTCGCTGGAGCCACCTGCTGGACACGCCAAAATCACCTGATGGCTACGCCAGCACCACTCGGCAGACAAGCCAGAATCACCTGCAGGGTATGCCGGAACCACCTCTCAGACGTGCCAGAACCCCTTGTCGGACACTCCGGAATCACCTGTCAGGCATGCCGGAACCACCTCTCGAGCGTGCCAGAATGACGTGCCAGAGACACCGGATGCACCTGCCGAGCACGCCGGAACCTCCTCTTCGACTCGCCGGAACCACCAGCCAGAGACGCCAAAATCCCCTGCCAGGTAGGCCAGAATCACATGGCGGACGCTCCGGAATCTCCCGCCGGGAAGGTAGGAACCACCTCTCAAACATACTGGAAGCACGTGCCGGACATGCCGGCACCACGTACTGGACAGACCAGAAACACCTGCCGGACCTGCCTGAACCACCTGCTGAGCACACCGGAACAACTTGCTCGACTCGCTGGAGCCACCTGCTGGACACCCCAAAATCACCAGCCAGCTATGCCAGAGCCACTTGCCGTACACTCCGGAATCACCTGCTGGTTACACCAGAGCCACTTGGTGGACAATCCAGAATCACCTGCCGGACATGCCAGAACCACCTGTCACACATGCCGGAACCACGTGCCTGACACGCCGGAACCACCTCGCGGACAGACCGGAACCACCTACCAGACATGCCTGAACCACCTGCCGAGCATGCCGGAACCACCTGCCGGACACGCCAAAATCACCTGCGGGCTAGGCCAGAACCACTTGTAGGACTCTCCTGGAGCACCTGCCGGGCATGCGGGAACCACCTCTCAGACGTGCCAGAACCACGTGCGGCACATGACGGAACCCATTACCGGACAGACCGGAACCACCTGCTGGACACGCCAGAATCACCTGCCAAGAACACCGGAACCACCTGAACAGCTCGCCAGAAACACCTGCCGGACATGCCAAAATCACCTGCCGGCTACACCAGAACCTCTTGCCGGACACTCCGGAATCACCTGCCAGACATGATGCAACCAAATGTCAGACGTGCCAGAACCACGTGCCAGAGACACCGGATGCAACTGCCGAGCATGCCGGAACCTCCTGCTCAACTCGCTGTAACCACCTGCCGGGGACGCCAAAATCACCTGTCAGCTAGGCCAGAACCACGTGGCGGACTCTATGGAATCACCCGCCGGGCATGCCGGAACCAGCTCTCAGACGTGCCAGAAGCACGTGCCGGACACGCCGGAACCACCTACTAGAGAGACCGGAACCACCTGCCAGACCCGCCTGAACCACCTGCTGAGTACGCTGGAACAACCTGCTCTACTCGCTGGAGCCACCTGCTGGACACGCCAAAATCACCTGATGGCTACGCCAGCACCACTCGGCAGACAAGCCAGAATCACCTGCAGGGTATGCCGGAACCACCTCTCAGACGTGCCAGAACCCCTTGTCGGACACTCCGGAATCACCTGTCAGGCATGCCGGAACCACCTCTCGAGCGTGCCAGAATGACGTGCCAGAGACACCGGATGCACCTGCCGAGCACGCCGGAACCTCCTCTTCGACTCGCCGGAACCACCAGCCAGAGACGCCAAAATCCCCTGCCAGGTAGGCCAGAATCACATGGCGGACGCTCCGGAATCTCCCGCCGGGAAGGTAGGAACCACCTCTCAAACATACTGGAAGCACGTGCCGGACATGCCGGCACCACGTACTGGACAGACCAGAAACACCTGCCGGACCTGCCTGAACCACCTGCTGAGCACACCGGAACAACTTGCTCGACTCGCTGGAGCCACCTGCTGGACACCCCAAAATCACCAGCCAGCTATGCCAGAGCCACTTGCCGTACACTCCGGAATCACCTGCTGGTTACACCAGAGCCACTTGGTGGACAATCCAGAATCACCTGCCGGACATGCCAGAACCACCTGTCACACATGCCGGAACCACGTGCCTGACACGCCGGAACCACCTCGCGGACAGACCGGAACCACCTACCAGACATGCCTGAACCACCTGCCGAGCATGCCGGAACCACCTGCCGGACACGCCAAAATCACCTGCGGGCTAGGCCAGAACCACTTGTAGGACTCTCCTGGAGCACCTGCCGGGCATGCGGGAACCACCTCTCAGACGTGCCAGAACCACGTGCGGCACATGACGGAACCCATTACCGGACAGACCGGAACCACCTGCTGGACACGCCAGAATCACCTGCCAAGAACACCGGAACCACCTGAACAGCTCGCCAGAAACACCTGCCGGACATGCCAAAATCACCTGCCGGCTACACCAGAACCTCTTGCCGGACACTCCGGAATCACCTGCCAGACATGATGCAACCAAATGTCAGACGTGCCAGAACCACGTGCCAGAGACACCGGATGCAACTGCCGAGCATGCCGGAACCTCCTGCTCAACTCGCTGTAACCACCTGCCGGGGACGCCAAAATCACCTGTCAGCTAGGCCAGAACCACGTGGCGGACTCTATGGAATCACCCGCCGGGCATGCCGGAACCAGCTCTCAGACGTGCCAGAAGCACGTGCCGGACACGCCGGAACCACCTACTAGAGAGACCGGAACCACCTGCCAGACCCGCCTGAACCACCTGCTGAGTACGCTGGAACAACCTGCTCTACTCGCTGGAGCCACCTGCTGGACACGCCAAAATCACCTGATGGCTACGCCAGCACCACTCGGCAGACAAGCCAGAATCACCTGCAGGGTATGCCGGAACCACCTCTCAGACGTGCCAGAACCCCTTGTCGGACACTCCGGAATCACCTGTCAGGCATGCCGGAACCACCTCTCGAGCGTGCCAGAATGACGTGCCAGAGACACCGGATGCACCTGCCGAGCACGCCGGAACCTCCTCTTCGACTCGCCGGAACCACCAGCCAGAGACGCCAAAATCCCCTGCCAGGTAGGCCAGAATCACATGGCGGACGCTCCGGAATCTCCCGCCGGGAAGGTAGGAACCACCTCTCAAACATACTGGAAGCACGTGCCGGACATGCCGGCACCACGTACTGGACAGACCAGAAACACCTGCCGGACCTGCCTGAACCACCTGCTGAGCACACCGGAACAACTTGCTCGACTCGCTGGAGCCACCTGCTGGACACCCCAAAATCACCAGCCAGCTATGCCAGAGCCACTTGCCGTACACTCCGGAATCACCTGCTGGTTACACCAGAGCCACTTGGTGGACAATCCAGAATCACCTGCCGGACATGCCAGAACCACCTGTCACACATGCCGGAACCACGTGCCTGACACGCCGGAACCACCTCGCGGACAGACCGGAACCACCTACCAGACATGCCTGAACCACCTGCCGAGCATGCCGGAACCACCTGCCGGACACGCCAAAATCACCTGCGGGCTAGGCCAGAACCACTTGTAGGACTCTCCTGGAGCACCTGCCGGGCATGCGGGAACCACCTCTCAGACGTGCCAGAACCACGTGCGGCACATGACGGAACCCATTACCGGACAGACCGGAACCACCTGCTGGACACGCCAGAATCACCTGCCAAGAACACCGGAACCACCTGAACAGCTCGCCAGAAACACCTGCCGGACATGCCAAAATCACCTGCCGGCTACACCAGAACCTCTTGCCGGACACTCCGGAATCACCTGCCAGACATGATGCAACCAAATGTCAGACGTGCCAGAACCACGTGCCAGAGACACCGGATGCAACTGCCGAGCATGCCGGAACCTCCTGCTCAACTCGCTGTAACCACCTGCCGGGGACGCCAAAATCACCTGTCAGCTAGGCCAGAACCACGTGGCGGACTCTATGGAATCACCTGCCGGGCATGCCGGAACCAGCTCTCAGACGTGCCAGAAGCACGTGCCGGACACGCCGGAACCACCTACTAGAGAGACCGGAACCACCTGCCAGACCCGCCTGAACCACCTGCTGAGTACGCTGGAACAACCTGCTCTACTCGCTGGAGCCACCTGCTGGACACGCCAAAATCACCTGATGGCTACGCCAGCACCACTCGGCAGACAAGCCAGAATCACCTGCAGGGTATGCCGGAACCACCTCTCAGACGTGCCAGAACCCCTTGTCGGACACTCCGGAATCACCTGTCAGGCATGCCGGAACCACCTCTCGAGCGTGCCAGAATGACGTGCCAGAGACACCGGATGCACCTGCCGAGCACGCCGGAACCTCCTCTTCGACTCGCCGGAACCACCAGCCAGAGACGCCAAAATCCCCTGCCAGGTAGGCCAGAATTACATGGCGGACGCTCCGGAATCTCCCGCCGGGAAGGTAGGAACCACCTCTCAAACATACTGGAAGCACGTGCCGGACATGCCGGCACCACGTACTGGACAGACCAGAAACACCTGCCGGACCTGCCTGAACCACCTGCTGAGCACACCGGAACAACTTGCTCGACTCGCTGGAGCCACCTGCTGGACACCCCAAAATCACCAGCCAGCTATGCCAGAGCCACTTGCCGTACACTCCGGAATCACCTGCTGGTTACACCAGAGCCACTTGGTGGACAATCCAGAATCACCTGCCGGACATGCCAGAACCACCTGTCACACATGCCGGAACCACGTGCCTGACACGCCGGAACCACCTCGCGGACAGACCGGAACCACCTACCAGACATGCCTGAACCACCTGCCGAGCATGCCGGAACCACCTGCCGGACACGCCAAAATCACCTGCGGGCTAGGCCAGAACCACTTGTAGGACTCTCCTGGAGCACCTGCCGGGCATGCGGGAACCACCTCTCAGACGTGCCAGAACCACGTGCGGCACATGACGGAACCCATTACCGGACAGACCGGAACCACCTGCTGGACACGCCAGAATCACCTGCCAAGAACACCGGAACCACCTGAACAGCTCGCCAGAAACACCTGCCGGACATGCCAAAATCACCTGCCGGCTACACCAGAACCTCTTGCCGGACACTCCGGAATCACCTGCCAGACATGATGCAACCAAATGTCAGACGTGCCAGAACCACGTGCCAGAGACACCGGATGCAACTGCCGAGCATGCCGGAACCTCCTGCTCAACTCGCTGTAACCACCTGCCGGGGACGCCAAAATCACCTGTCAGCTAGGCCAGAACCACGTGGCGGACTCTATGGAATCACCCGCCGGGCATGCCGGAACCAGCTCTCAGACGTGCCAGAAGCACGTGCCGGACACGCCGGAACCACCTACTAGAGAGACCGGAACCACCTGCCAGACCCGCCTGAACCACCTGCTGAGTACGCTGGAACAACCTGCTCTACTCGCTGGAGCCACCTGCTGGACACGCCAAAATCACCTGATGGCTACGCCAGCACCACTCGGCAGACAAGCCAGAATCACCTGCAGGGTATGCCGGAACCACCTCTCAGACGTGCCAGAACCCCTTGTCGGACACTCCGGAATCACCTGTCAGGCATGCCGGAACCACCTCTCGAGCGTGCCAGAATGACGTGCCAGAGACACCGGATGCACCTGCCGAGCACGCCGGAACCTCCTCTTCGACTCGCCGGAACCACCAGCCAGAGACGCCAAAATCCCCTGCCAGGTAGGCCAGAATCACATGGCGGACGCTCCGGAATCTCCCGCCGGGAAGGTAGGAACCACCTCTCAAACATACTGGAAGCACGTGCCGGACATGCCGGCACCACGTACTGGACAGACCAGAAACACCTGCCGGACCTGCCTGAACCACCTGCTGAGCACACCGGAACAACTTGCTCGACTCGCTGGAGCCACCTGCTGGACACCCCAAAATCACCAGCCAGCTATGCCAGAGCCACTTGCCGTACACTCCGGAATCACCTGCTGGTTACACCAGAGCCACTTGGTGGACAATCCAGAATCACCTGCCGGACATGCCAGAACCACCTGTCACACATGCCGGAACCACGTGCCTGACACGCCGGAACCACCTCGCGGACAGACCGGAACCACCTACCAGACATGCCTGAACCACCTGCCGAGCATGCCGGAACCACCTGCCGGACACGCCAAAATCACCTGCGGGCTAGGCCAGAACCACTTGTAGGACTCTCCTGGAGCACCTGCCGGGCATGCGGGAACCACCTCTCAGACGTGCCAGAACCACGTGCGGCACATGACGGAACCCATTACCGGACAGACCGGAACCACCTGCTGGACACGCCAGAATCACCTGCCAAGAACACCGGAACCACCTGAACAGCTCGCCAGAAACACCTGCCGGACATGCCAAAATCACCTGCCGGCTACACCAGAACCTCTTGCCGGACACTCCGGAATCACCTGCCAGACATGATGCAACCAAATGTCAGACGTGCCAGAACCACGTGCCAGAGACACCGGATGCAACTGCCGAGCATGCCGGAACCTCCTGCTCAACTCGCTGTAACCACCTGCCGGGGACGCCAAAATCACCTGTCAGCTAGGCCAGAACCACGTGGCGGACTCTATGGAATCACCCGCCGGGCATGCCGGAACCAGCTCTCAGACGTGCCAGAAGCACGTGCCGGACACGCCGGAACCACCTACTAGAGAGACCGGAACCACCTGCCAGACCCGCCTGAACCACCTGCTGAGTACGCTGGAACAACCTGCTCTACTCGCTGGAGCCACCTGCTGGACACGCCAAAATCACCTGATGGCTACGCCAGCACCACTCGGCAGACAAGCCAGAATCACCTGCAGGGTATGCCGGAACCACCTCTCAGACGTGCCAGAACCCCTTGTCGGACACTCCGGAATCACCTGTCAGGCATGCCGGAACCACCTCTCGAGCGTGCCAGAATGACGTGCCAGAGACACCGGATGCACCTGCCGAGCACGCCGGAACCTCCTCTTCGACTCGCCGGAACCACCAGCCAGAGACGCCAAAATCCCCTGCCAGGTAGGCCAGAATCACATGGCGGACGCTCCGGAATCTCCCGCCGGGAAGGTAGGAACCACCTCTCAAACATACTGGAAGCACGTGCCGGACATGCCGGCACCACGTACTGGACAGACCAGAAACACCTGCCGGACCTGCCTGAACCACCTGCTGAGCACACCGGAACAACTTGCTCGACTCGCTGGAGCCACCTGCTGGACACCCCAAAATCACCAGCCAGCTATGCCAGAACCACTTGCCGTACACTCCGGAATCACCTGCTGGTTACACCAGAGCCACTTGGTGGACAATCCAGAATCACCTGCCGGACATGCCAGAACCACCTGTCACACATGCCGGAACCACGTGCCTGACACGCCGGAACCACCTCGCGGACAGACCGGAACCACCTACCAGACATGCCTGAACCACCTGCCGAGCATGCCGGAACCACCTGCCGGACACGCCAAAATCACCTGCGGGCTAGGCCAGAACCACTTGTAGGACTCTCCTGGAGCACCTGCCGGGCATGCGGGAACCACCTCTCAGACGTGCCAGAACCACGTGCGGCACATGACGGAACCCATTACCGGACAGACCGGAACCACCTGCTGGACACGCCAGAATCACCTGCCAAGAACACCGGAACCACCTGAACAGCTCGCCAGAAACACCTGCCGGACATGCCAAAATCACCTGCCGGCTACACCAGAACCTCTTGCCGGACACTCCGGAATCACCTGCCAGACATGATGCAACCAAATGTCAGACGTGCCAGAACCACGTGCCAGAGACACCGGATGCAACTGCCGAGCATGCCGGAACCTCCTGCTCAACTCGCTGTAACCACCTGCCGGGGACGCCAAAATCACCTGTCAGCTAGGCCAGAACCACGTGGCGGACTCTATGGAATCACCCGCCGGGCATGCCGGAACCAGCTCTCAGACGTGCCAGAAGCACGTGCCGGACACGCCGGAACCACCTACTAGAGAGACCGGAACCACCTGCCAGACCCGCCTGAACCACCTGCTGAGTACGCTGGAACAACCTGCTCTACTCGCTGGAGCCACCTGCTGGACACGCCAAAATCACCTGATGGCTACGCCAGCACCACTCGGCAGACAAGCCAGAATCACCTGCAGGGTATGCCGGAACCACCTCTCAGACGTGCCAGAACCCCTTGTCGGACACTCCGGAATCACCTGTCAGGCATGCCGGAACCACCTCTCGAGCGTGCCAGAATGACGTGCCAGAGACACCGGATGCACCTGCCGAGCACGCCGGAACCTCCTGTTCGACTCGCCGGAACCACCAGCCAGAGACGCCAAAATCCCCTGCCAGGTAGGCCAGAATCACATGGCGGACGCTCCGGAATCTCCCGCCGGGAAGGTAGGAACCACCTCTCAAACATACTGGAAGCACGTGCCGGACATGCCGGCACCACGTACTGGACAGACCAGAAACACCTGCCGGACCTGCCTGAACCACCTGCTGAGCACACCGGAACAACTTGCTCGACTCGCTGGAGCCACCTGCTGGACACCCCAAAATCACCAGCCAGCTATGCCAGAACCACTTGCCGTACACTCCGGAATCACCTGCTGGTTACACCAGAGCCACTTGGTGGACAATCCAGAATCACCTGCCGGACATGCCAGAACCACCTGTCACACATGCCGGAACCACGTGCCTGACACGCCGGAACCACCTCGCGGACAGACCGGAACCACCTACCAGACATGCCTGAACCACCTGCCGAGCATGCCGGAACCACCTGCCGGACACGCCAAAATCACCTGCGGGCTAGGCCAGAACCACTTGTAGGACTCTCCTGGAGCACCTGCCGGGCATGCGGGAACCACCTCTCAGACGTGCCAGAACCACGTGCGGCACATGACGGAACCCATTACCGGACAGACCGGAACCACCTGCTGGACACGCCAGAATCACCTGCCAAGAACACCGGAACCACCTGAACAGCTCGCCAGAAACACCTGCCGGACATGCCAAAATCACCTGCCGGCTACACCAGAACCTCTTGCCGGACACTCCGGAATCACCTGCCAGACATGATGCAACCAAATGTCAGACGTGCCAGAACCACGTGCCAGAGACACCGGATGCAACTGCCGAGCATGCCGGAACCTCCTGCTCAACTCGCTGTAACCACCTGCCGGGGACGCCAAAATCACCTGTCAGCTAGGCCAGAACCACGTGGCGGACTCTATGGAATCACCCGCCGGGCATGCCGGAACCAGCTCTCAGACGTGCCAGAAGCACGTGCCGGACACGCCGGAACCACCTACTAGAGAGACCGGAACCACCTGCCAGACCCGCCTGAACCACCTGCTGAGTACGCTGGAACAACCTGCTCTACTCGCTGGAGCCACCTGCTGGACACGCCAAAATCACCTGATGGCTACGCCAGCACCACTCGGCAGACAAGCCAGAATCACCTGCAGGGTATGCCGGAACCACCTCTCAGACGTGCCAGAACCCCTTGTCGGACACTCCGGAATCACCTGTCAGGCATGCCGGAACCACCTCTCGAGCGTGCCAGAATGACGTGCCAGAGACACCGGATGCACCTGCCGAGCACGCCGGAACCTCCTCTTCGACTCGCCGGAACCACCAGCCAGAGACGCCAAAATCCCCTGCCAGGTAGGCCAGAATCACATGGCGGACGCTCCGGAATCTCCCGCCGGGAAGGTAGGAACCACCTCTCAAACATACTGGAAGCACGTGCCGGACATGCCGGCACCACGTACTGGACAGACCAGAAACACCTGCCGGACCTGCCTGAACCACCTGCTGAGCACACCGGAACAACTTGCTCGACTCGCTGGAGCCACCTGCTGGACACCCCAAAATCACCAGCCAGCTATGCCAGAACCACTTGCCGTACACTCCGGAATCACCTGCTGGTTACACCAGAGCCACTTGGTGGACAATCCAGAATCACCTGCCGGACATGCCAGAACCACCTGTCACACATGCCGGAACCACGTGCCTGACACGCCGGAACCACCTCGCGGACAGACCGGAACCACCTACCAGACATGCCTGAACCACCTGCCGAGCATGCCGGAACCACCTGCCGGACACGCCAAAATCACCTGCGGGCTAGGCCAGAACCACTTGTAGGACTCTCCTGGAGCACCTGCCGGGCATGCGGGAACCACCTCTCAGACGTGCCAGAACCACGTGCGGCACATGACGGAACCCATTACCGGACAGACCGGAACCACCTGCTGGACACGCCAGAATCACCTGCCAAGAACACCGGAACCACCTGAACAGCTCGCCAGAAACACCTGCCGGACATGCCAAAATCACCTGCCGGCTACACCAGAACCTCTTGCCGGACACTCCGGAATCACCTGCCAGACATGATGCAACCAAATGTCAGACGTGCCAGAACCACGTGCCAGAGACACCGGATGCAACTGCCGAGCATGCCGGAACCTCCTGCTCAACTCGCTGTAACCACCTGCCGGGGACGCCAAAATCACCTGTCAGCTAGGCCAGAACCACGTGGCGGACTCTATGGAATCACCCGCCGGGCATGCCGGAACCAGCTCTCAGACGTGCCAGAAGCACGTGCCGGACACGCCGGAACCACCTACTAGAGAGACCGGAACCACCTGCCAGACCCGCCTGAACCACCTGCTGAGTACGCTGGAACAACCTGCTCTACTCGCTGGAGCCACCTGCTGGACACGCCAAAATCACCTGATGGCTACGCCAGCACCACTCGGCAGACAAGCCAGAATCACCTGCAGGGTATGCCGGAACCACCTCTCAGACGTGCCAGAACCCCTTGTCGGACACTCCGGAATCACCTGTCAGGCATGCCGGAACCACCTCTCGAGCGTGCCAGAATGACGTGCCAGAGACACCGGATGCACCTGCCGAGCACGCCGGAACCTCCTCTTCGACTCGCCGGAACCACCAGCCAGAGACGCCAAAATCCCCTGCCAGGTAGGCCAGAATCACATGGCGGACGCTCCGGAATCTCCCGCCGGGAAGGTAGGAACCACCTCTCAAACATACTGGAAGCACGTGCCGGACATGCCGGCACCACGTACTGGACAGACCAGAAACACCTGCCGGACCTGCCTGAACCACCTGCTGAGCACACCGGAACAACTTGCTCGACTCGCTGGAGCCACCTGCTGGACACCCCAAAATCACCAGCCAGCTATGCCAGAACCACTTGCCGTACACTCCGGAATCACCTGCTGGTTACACCAGAGCCACTTGGTGGACAATCCAGAATCACCTGCCGGACATGCCAGAACCACCTGTCACACATGCCGGAACCACGTGCCTGACACGCCGGAACCACCTCGCGGACAGACCGGAACCACCTACCAGACATGCCTGAACCACCTGCCGAGCATGCCGGAACCACCTGCCGGACACGCCAAAATCACCTGCGGGCTAGGCCAGAACCACTTGTAGGACTCTCCTGGAGCACCTGCCGGGCATGCGGGAACCACCTCTCAGACGTGCCAGAACCACGTGCGGCACATGACGGAACCCATTACCGGACAGACCGGAACCACCTGCTGGACACGCCAGAATCACCTGCCAAGAACACCGGAACCACCTGAACAGCTCGCCAGAAACACCTGCCGGGCATGCCAAAATCACCTGCCGGCTACACCAGAACCTCTTGCCGGACACTCCGGAATCACCTGCCAGACATGATGCAACCAAATGTCAGACGTGCCAGAACCACGTGCCAGAGACACCGGATGCAACTGCCGAGCATGCCGGAACCTCCTGCTCAACTCGCTGTAACCACCTGCCGGGGACGCCAAAATCACCTGTCAGCTAGGCCAGAACCACGTGGCGGACTCTATGGAATCACCCGCCGGGCATGCCGGAACCAGCTCTCAGACGTGCCAGAAGCACGTGCCGGACACGCCGGAACCACCTACTAGAGAGACCGGAACCACCTGCCAGACCCGCCTGAACCACCTGCTGAGTACGCTGGAACAACCTGCTCTACTCGCTGGAGCCACCTGCTGGACACGCCAAAATCACCTGATGGCTACGCCAGCACCACTCGGCAGACAAGCCAGAATCACCTGCAGGGTATGCCGGAACCACCTCTCAGACGTGCCAGAACCCCTTGTCGGACACTCCGGAATCACCTGTCAGGCATGCCGGAACCACCTCTCGAGCGTGCCAGAATGACGTGCCAGAGACACCGGATGCACCTGCCGAGCACGCCGGAACCTCCTCTTCGACTCGCCGGAACCACCAGCCAGAGACGCCAAAATCCCCTGCCAGGTAGGCCAGAATCACATGGCGGACGCTCCGGAATCTCCCGCCGGGAAGGTAGGAACCACCTCTCAAACATACTGGAAGCACGTGCCGGACATGCCGGCACCACGTACTGGACAGACCAGAAACACCTGCCGGACCTGCCTGAACCACCTGCTGAGCACACCGGAACAACTTGCTCGACTCGCTGGAGCCACCTGCTGGACACCCCAAAATCACCAGCCAGCTATGCCAGAGCCACTTGCCGTACACTCCGGAATCACCTGCTGGTTACACCAGAGCCACTTGGTGGACAATCCAGAATCACCTGCCGGACATGCCAGAACCACCTGTCACACATGCCGGAACCACGTGCCTGACACGCCGGAACCACCTCGCGGACAGACCGGAACCACCTACCAGACATGCCTGAACCACCTGCCGAGCATGCCGGAACCACCTGCCGGACACGCCAAAATCACCTGCGGGCTAGGCCAGAACCACTTGTAGGACTCTCCTGGAGCACCTGCCGGGCATGCGGGAACCACCTCTCAGACGTGCCAGAACCACGTGCGGCACATGACGGAACCCATTACCGGACAGACCGGAACCACCTGCTGGACACGCCAGAATCACCTGCCAAGAACACCGGAACCACCTGAACAGCTCGCCAGAAACACCTGCCGGGCATGCCAAAATCACCTGCCGGCTACACCAGAACCTCTTGCCGGACACTCCGGAATCACCTGCCAGACATGATGCAACCAAATGTCAGACGTGCCAGAACCACGTGCCAGAGACACCGGATGCAACTGCCGAGCATGCCGGAACCTCCTGCTCAACTCGCTGTAACCACCTGCCGGGGACGCCAAAATCACCTGTCAGCTAGGCCAGAACCACGTGGCGGACTCTATGGAATCACCCGCCGGGCATGCCGGAACCAGCTCTCAGACGTGCCAGAAGCACGTGCCGGACACGCCGGAACCACCTACTAGAGAGACCGGAACCACCTGCCAGACCCGCCTGAACCACCTGCTGAGTACGCTGGAACAACCTGCTCTACTCGCTGGAGCCACCTGCTGGACACGCCAAAATCACCTGATGGCTACGCCAGCACCACTCGGCAGACAAGCCAGAATCACCTGCAGGGTATGCCGGAACCACCTCTCAGACGTGCCAGAACCCCTTGTCGGACACTCCGGAATCACCTGTCAGGCATGCCGGAACCACCTCTCGAGCGTGCCAGAATGACGTGCCAGAGACACCGGATGCACCTGCCGAGCACGCCGGAACCTCCTCTTCGACTCGCCGGAACCACCAGCCAGAGACGCCAAAATCCCCTGCCAGGTAGGCCAGAATCACATGGCGGACGCTCCGGAATCTCCCGCCGGGAAGGTAGGAACCACCTCTCAAACATACTGGAAGCACGTGCCGGACATGCCGGCACCACGTACTGGACAGACCAGAAACACCTGCCGGACCTGCCTGAACCACCTGCTGAGCACACCGGAACAACTTGCTCGACTCGCTGGAGCCACCTGCTGGACACCCCAAAATCACCAGCCAGCTATGCCAGAGCCACTTGCCGTACACTCCGGAATCACCTGCTGGTTACACCAGAGCCACTTGGTGGACAATCCAGAATCACCTGCCGGACATGCCAGAACCACCTGTCACACATGCCGGAACCACGTGCCTGACACGCCGGAACCACCTCGCGGACAGACCGGAACCACCTACCAGACATGCCTGAACCACCTGCCGAGCATGCCGGAACCACCTGCCGGACACGCCAAAATCACCTGCGGGCTAGGCCAGAACCACTTGTAGGACTCTCCTGGAGCACCTGCCGGGCATGCGGGAACCACCTCTCAGACGTGCCAGAACCACGTGCGGCACATGACGGAACCCATTACCGGACAGACCGGAACCACCTGCTGGACACGCCAGAATCACCTGCCAAGAACACCGGAACCACCTGAACAGCTCGCCAGAAACACCTGCCGGGCATGCCAAAATCACCTGCCGGCTACACCAGAACCTCTTGCCGGACACTCCGGAATCACCTGCCAGACATGATGCAACCAAATGTCAGACGTGCCAGAACCACGTGCCAGAGACACCGGATGCAACTGCCGAGCATGCCGGAACCTCCTGCTCAACTCGCTGTAACCACCTGCCGGGGACGCCAAAATCACCTGTCAGCTAGGCCAGAACCACGTGGCGGACTCTATGGAATCACCCGCCGGGCATGCCGGAACCAGCTCTCAGACGTGCCAGAAGCACGTGCCGGACACGCCGGAACCACCTACTAGAGAGACCGGAACCACCTGCCAGACCCGCCTGAACCACCTGCTGAGTACGCTGGAACAACCTGCTCTACTCGCTGGAGCCACCTGCTGGACACGCCAAAATCACCTGATGGCTACGCCAGCACCACTCGGCAGACAAGCCAGAATCACCTGCAGGGTATGCCGGAACCACCTCTCAGACGTGCCAGAACCCCTTGTCGGACACTCCGGAATCACCTGTCAGGCATGCCGGAACCACCTCTCGAGCGTGCCAGAATGACGTGCCAGAGACACCGGATGCACCTGCCGAGCACGCCGGAACCTCCTCTTCGACTCGCCGGAACCACCAGCCAGAGACGCCAAAATCCCCTGCCAGGTAGGCCAGAATCACATGGCGGACGCTCCGGAATCTCCCGCCGGGAAGGTAGGAACCACCTCTCAAACATACTGGAAGCACGTGCCGGACATGCCGGCACCACGTACTGGACAGACCAGAAACACCTGCCGGACCTGCCTGAACCACCTGCTGAGCACACCGGAACAACTTGCTCGACTCGCTGGAGCCACCTGCTGGACACCCCAAAATCACCAGCCAGCTATGCCAGAGCCACTTGCCGTACACTCCGGAATCACCTGCTGGTTACACCAGAGCCACTTGGTGGACAATCCAGAATCACCTGCCGGACATGCCAGAACCACCTGTCACACATGCCGGAACCACGTGCCTGACACGCCGGAACCACCTCGCGGACAGACCGGAACCACCTACCAGACATGCCTGAACCACCTGCCGAGCATGCCGGAACCACCTGCCGGACACGCCAAAATCACCTGCGGGCTAGGCCAGAACCACTTGTAGGACTCTCCTGGAGCACCTGCCGGGCATGCGGGAACCACCTCTCAGACGTGCCAGAACCACGTGCGGCACATGACGGAACCCATTACCGGACAGACCGGAACCACCTGCTGGACACGCCAGAATCACCTGCCAAGAACACCGGAACCACCTGAACAGCTCGCCAGAAACACCTGCCGGACATGCCAAAATCACCTGCCGGCTACACCAGAACCTCTTGCCGGACACTCCGGAATCACCTGCCAGACATGATGCAACCAAATGTCAGACGTGCCAGAACCACGTGCCAGAGACACCGGATGCAACTGCCGAGCATGCCGGAACCTCCTGCTCAACTCGCTGTAACCACCTGCCGGGGACGCCAAAATCACCTGTCAGCTAGGCCAGAACCACGTGGCGGACTCTATGGAATCACCCGCCGGGCATGCCGGAACCAGCTCTCAGACGTGCCAGAAGCACGTGCCGGACACGCCGGAACCACCTACTAGAGAGACCGGAACCACCTGCCAGACCCGCCTGAACCACCTGCTGAGTACGCTGGAACAACCTGCTCTACTCGCTGGAGCCACCTGCTGGACACGCCAAAATCACCTGATGGCTACGCCAGCACCACTCGGCAGACAAGCCAGAATCACCTGCAGGGTATGCCGGAACCACCTCTCAGACGTGCCAGAACCCCTTGTCGGACACTCCGGAATCACCTGTCAGGCATGCCGGAACCACCTCTCGAGCGTGCCAGAATGACGTGCCAGAGACACCGGATGCACCTGCCGAGCACGCCGGAACCTCCTCTTCGACTCGCCGGAACCACCAGCCAGAGACGCCAAAATCCCCTGCCAGGTAGGCCAGAATCACATGGCGGACGCTCCGGAATCTCCCGCCGGGAAGGTAGGAACCACCTCTCAAACATACTGGAAGCACGTGCCGGACATGCCGGCACCACGTACTGGACAGACCAGAAACACCTGCCGGACCTGCCTGAACCACCTGCTGAGCACACCGGAACAACTTGCTCGACTCGCTGGAGCCACCTGCTGGACACCCCAAAATCACCAGCCAGCTATGCCAGAGCCACTTGCCGTACACTCCGGAATCACCTGCTGGTTACACCAGAGCCACTTGGTGGACAATCCAGAATCACCTGCCGGACATGCCAGAACCACCTGTCACACATGCCGGAACCACGTGCCTGACACGCCGGAACCACCTCGCGGACAGACCGGAACCACCTACCAGACATGCCTGAACCACCTGCCGAGCATGCCGGAACCACCTGCCGGACACGCCAAAATCACCTGCGGGCTAGGCCAGAACCACTTGTAGGACTCTCCTGGAGCACCTGCCGGGCATGCGGGAACCACCTCTCAGACGTGCCAGAACCACGTGCGGCACATGACGGAACCCATTACCGGACAGACCGGAACCACCTGCTGGACACGCCAGAATCACCTGCCAAGAACACCGGAACCACCTGAACAGCTCGCCAGAAACACCTGCCGGACATGCCAAAATCACCTGCCGGCTACACCAGAACCTCTTGCCGGACACTCCGGAATCACCTGCCAGACATGATGCAACCAAATGTCAGACGTGCCAGAACCACGTGCCAGAGACACCGGATGCAACTGCCGAGCATGCCGGAACCTCCTGCTCAACTCGCTGTAACCACCTGCCGGGGACGCCAAAATCACCTGTCAGCTAGGCCAGAACCACGTGGCGGACTCTATGGAATCACCCGCCGGGCATGCCGGAACCAGCTCTCAGACGTGCCAGAAGCACGTGCCGGACACGCCGGAACCACCTACTAGAGAGACCGGAACCACCTGCCAGACCCGCCTGAACCACCTGCTGAGTACGCTGGAACAACCTGCTCTACTCGCTGGAGCCACCTGCTGGACACGCCAAAATCACCTGATGGCTACGCCAGCACCACTCGGCAGACAAGCCAGAATCACCTGCAGGGTATGCCGGAACCACCTCTCAGACGTGCCAGAACCCCTTGTCGGACACTCCGGAATCACCTGTCAGGCATGCCGGAACCACCTCTCGAGCGTGCCAGAATGACGTGCCAGAGACACCGGATGCACCTGCCGAGCACGCCGGAACCTCCTCTTCGACTCGCCGGAACCACCAGCCAGAGACGCCAAAATCCCCTGCCAGGTAGGCCAGAATCACATGGCGGACGCTCCGGAATCTCCCGCCGGGAAGGTAGGAACCACCTCTCAAACATACTGGAAGCACGTGCCGGACATGCCGGCACCACGTACTGGACAGACCAGAAACACCTGCCGGACCTGCCTGAACCACCTGCTGAGCACACCGGAACAACTTGCTCGACTCGCTGGAGCCACCTGCTGGACACCCCAAAATCACCAGCCAGCTATGCCAGAGCCACTTGCCGTACACTCCGGAATCACCTGCTGGTTACACCAGAGCCACTTGGTGGACAATCCAGAATCACCTGCCGGACATGCCAGAACCACCTGTCACACATGCCGGAACCACGTGCCTGACACGCCGGAACCACCTCGCGGACAGACCGGAACCACCTACCAGACATGCCTGAACCACCTGCCGAGCATGCCGGAACCACCTGCCGGACACGCCAAAATCACCTGCGGGCTAGGCCAGAACCACTTGTAGGACTCTCCTGGAGCACCTGCCGGGCATGCGGGAACCACCTCTCAGACGTGCCAGAACCACGTGCGGCACATGACGGAACCCATTACCGGACAGACCGGAACCACCTGCTGGACACGCCAGAATCACCTGCCAAGAACACCGGAACCACCTGAACAGCTCGCCAGAAACACCTGCCGGACATGCCAAAATCACCTGCCGGCTACACCAGAACCTCTTGCCGGACACTCCGGAATCACCTGCCAGACATGATGCAACCAAATGTCAGACGTGCCAGAACCACGTGCCAGAGACACCGGATGCAACTGCCGAGCATGCCGGAACCTCCTGCTCAACTCGCTGTAACCACCTGCCGGGGACGCCAAAATCACCTGTCAGCTAGGCCAGAACCACGTGGCGGACTCTATGGAATCACCCGCCGGGCATGCCGGAACCAGCTCTCAGACGTGCCAGAAGCACGTGCCGGACACGCCGGAACCACCTACTAGAGAGACCGGAACCACCTGCCAGACCCGCCTGAACCACCTGCTGAGTACGCTGGAACAACCTGCTCTACTCGCTGGAGCCACCTGCTGGACACGCCAAAATCACCTGATGGCTACGCCAGCACCACTCGGCAGACAAGCCAGAATCACCTGCAGGGTATGCCGGAACCACCTCTCAGACGTGCCAGAACCCCTTGTCGGACACTCCGGAATCACCTGTCAGGCATGCCGGAACCACCTCTCGAGCGTGCCAGAATGACGTGCCAGAGACACCGGATGCACCTGCCGAGCACGCCGGAACCTCCTGTTCGACTCGCCGGAACCACCAGCCAGAGACGCCAAAATCCCCTGCCAGGTAGGCCAGAATCACATGGCGGACGCTCCGGAATCTCCCGCCGGGAAGGTAGGAACCACCTCTCAAACATACTGGAAGCACGTGCCGGACATGCCGGCACCACGTACTGGACAGACCAGAAACACCTGCCGGACCTGCCTGAACCACCTGCTGAGCACACCGGAACAACTTGCTCGACTCGCTGGAGCCACCTGCTGGACACCCCAAAATCACCAGCCAGCTATGCCAGAGCCACTTGCCGTACACTCCGGAATCACCTGCTGGTTACACCAGAGCCACTTGGTGGACAATCCAGAATCACCTGCCGGACATGCCAGAACCACCTGTCACACATGCCGGAACCACGTGCCTGACACGCCGGAACCACCTCGCGGACAGACCGGAACCACCTACCAGACATGCCTGAACCACCTGCCGAGCATGCCGGAACCACCTGCCGGACACGCCAAAACCACCTGCGGGCTAGGCCAGAACCACTTGTAGGACTCTCCTGGAGCACCTGCCGGGCATGCGGGAACCACCTCTCAGACGTGCCAGAACCACGTGCGGCACATGACGGAACCCATTACCGGACAGACCGGAACCACCTGCTGGACACGCCAGAATCACCTGCCAAGAACACCGGAACCACCTGAACAGCTCGCCAGAAACACCTGCCGGACATGCCAAAATCACCTGCCGGCTACACCAGAACCTCTTGCCGGACACTCCGGAATCACCTGCCAGACATGATGCAACCAAATGTCAGACGTGCCAGAACCACGTGCCAGAGACACCGGATGCAACTGCCGAGCATGCCGGAACCTCCTGCTCAACTCGCTGTAACCACCTGCCGGGGACGCCAAAATCACCTGTCAGCTAGGCCAGAACCACGTGGCGGACTCTATGGAATCACCCGCCGGGCATGCCGGAACCAGCTCTCAGACGTGCCAGAAGCACGTGCCGGACACGCCGGAACCACCTACTAGAGAGACCGGAACCACCTGCCAGACCCGCCTGAACCACCTGCTGAGTACGCTGGAACAACCTGCTCTACTCGCTGGAGCCACCTGCTGGACACGCCAAAATCACCTGATGGCTACGCCAGCACCACTCGGCAGACAAGCCAGAATCACCTGCAGGGTATGCCGGAACCACCTCTCAGACGTGCCAGAACCCCTTGTCGGACACTCCGGAATCACCTGTCAGGCATGCCGGAACCACCTCTCGAGCGTGCCAGAATGACGTGCCAGAGACACCGGATGCACCTGCCGAGCACGCCGGAACCTCCTCTTCGACTCGCCGGAACCACCAGCCAGAGACGCCAAAATCCCCTGCCAGGTAGGCCAGAATCACATGGCGGACGCTCCGGAATCTCCCGCCGGGAAGGTAGGAACCACCTCTCAAACATACTGGAAGCACGTGCCGGACATGCCGGCACCACGTACTGGACAGACCAGAAACACCTGCCGGACCTGCCTGAACCACCTGCTGAGCACACCGGAACAACTTGCTCGACTCGCTGGAGCCACCTGCTGGACACCCCAAAATCACCAGCCAGCTATGCCAGAGCCACTTGCCGTACACTCCGGAATCACCTGCTGGTTACACCAGAGCCACTTGGTGGACAATCCAGAATCACCTGCCGGACATGCCAGAACCACCTGTCACACATGCCGGAACCACGTGCCTGACACGCCGGAACCACCTCGCGGACAGACCGGAACCACCTACCAGACATGCCTGAACCACCTGCCGAGCATGCCGGAACCACCTGCCGGACACGCCAAAATCACCTGCGGGCTAGGCCAGAACCACTTGTAGGACTCTCCTGGAGCACCTGCCGGGCATGCGGGAACCACCTCTCAGACGTGCCAGAACCACGTGCGGCACATGACGGAACCCATTACCGGACAGACCGGAACCACCTGCTGGACACGCCAGAATCACCTGCCAAGAACACCGGAACCACCTGAACAGCTCGCCAGAAACACCTGCCGGACATGCCAAAATCACCTGCCGGCTACACCAGAACCTCTTGCCGGACACTCCGGAATCACCTGCCAGACATGATGCAACCAAATGTCAGACGTGCCAGAACCACGTGCCAGAGACACCGGATGCAACTGCCGAGCATGCCGGAACCTCCTGCTCAACTCGCTGTAACCACCTGCCGGGGACGCCAAAATCACCTGTCAGCTAGGCCAGAACCACGTGGCGGACTCTATGGAATCACCCGCCGGGCATGCCGGAACCAGCTCTCAGACGTGCCAGAAGCACGTGCCGGACACGCCGGAACCACCTACTAGAGAGACCGGAACCACCTGCCAGACCCGCCTGAACCACCTGCTGAGTACGCTGGAACAACCTGCTCTACTCGCTGGAGCCACCTGCTGGACACGCCAAAATCACCTGATGGCTACGCCAGCACCACTCGGCAGACAAGCCAGAATCACCTGCAGGGTATGCCGGAACCACCTCTCAGACGTGCCAGAACCCCTTGTCGGACACTCCGGAATCACCTGTCAGGCATGCCGGAACCACCTCTCGAGCGTGCCAGAATGACGTGCCAGAGACACCGGATGCACCTGCCGAGCACGCCGGAACCTCCTCTTCGACTCGCCGGAACCACCAGCCAGAGACGCCAAAATCCCCTGCCAGGTAGGCCAGAATCACATGGCGGACGCTCCGGAATCTCCCGCCGGGAAGGTAGGAACCACCTCTCAAACATACTGGAAGCACGTGCCGGACATGCCGGCACCACGTACTGGACAGACCAGAAACACCTGCCGGACCTGCCTGAACCACCTGCTGAGCACACCGGAACAACTTGCTCGACTCGCTGGAGCCACCTGCTGGACACCCCAAAATCACCAGCCAGCTATGCCAGAGCCACTTGCCGTACACTCCGGAATCACCTGCTGGTTACACCAGAGCCACTTGGTGGACAATCCAGAATCACCTGCCGGACATGCCAGAACCACCTGTCACACATGCCGGAACCACGTGCCTGACACGCCGGAACCACCTCGCGGACAGACCGGAACCACCTACCAGACATGCCTGAACCACCTGCCGAGCATGCCGGAACCACCTGCCGGACACGCCAAAATCACCTGCGGGCTAGGCCAGAACCACTTGTAGGACTCTCCTGGAGCACCTGCCGGGCATGCGGGAACCACCTCTCAGACGTGCCAGAACCACGTGCGGCACATGACGGAACCCATTACCGGACAGACCGGAACCACCTGCTGGACACGCCAGAATCACCTGCCAAGAACACCGGAACCACCTGAACAGCTCGCCAGAAACACCTGCCGGACATGCCAAAATCACCTGCCGGCTACACCAGAACCTCTTGCCGGACACTCCGGAATCACCTGCCAGACATGATGCAACCAAATGTCAGACGTGCCAGAACCACGTGCCAGAGACACCGGATGCAACTGCCGAGCATGCCGGAACCTCCTGCTCAACTCGCTGTAACCACCTGCCGGGGACGCCAAAATCACCTGTCAGCTAGGCCAGAACCACGTGGCGGACTCTATGGAATCACCTGCCGGGCATGCCGGAACCAGCTCTCAGACGTGCCAGAAGCACGTGCCGGACACGCCGGAACCACCTACTAGAGAGACCGGAACCACCTGCCAGACCCGCCTGAACCACCTGCTGAGTACGCTGGAACAACCTGCTCTACTCGCTGGAGCCACCTGCTGGACACGCCAAAATCACCTGATGGCTACGCCAGCACCACTCGGCAGACAAGCCAGAATCACCTGCAGGGTATGCCGGAACCACCTCTCAGACGTGCCAGAACCCCTTGTCGGACACTCCGGAATCACCTGTCAGGCATGCCGGAACCACCTCTCGAGCGTGCCAGAATGACGTGCCAGAGACACCGGATGCACCTGCCGAGCACGCCGGAACCTCCTCTTCGACTCGCCGGAACCACCAGCCAGAGACGCCAAAATCCCCTGCCAGGTAGGCCAGAATTACATGGCGGACGCTCCGGAATCTCCCGCCGGGAAGGTAGGAACCACCTCTCAAACATACTGGAAGCACGTGCCGGACATGCCGGCACCACGTACTGGACAGACCAGAAACACCTGCCGGACCTGCCTGAACCACCTGCTGAGCACACCGGAACAACTTGCTCGACTCGCTGGAGCCACCTGCTGGACACCCCAAAATCACCAGCCAGCTATGCCAGAGCCACTTGCCGTACACTCCGGAATCACCTGCTGGTTACACCAGAGCCACTTGGTGGACAATCCAGAATCACCTGCCGGACATGCCAGAACCACCTGTCACACATGCCGGAACCACGTGCCTGACACGCCGGAACCACCTCGCGGACAGACCGGAACCACCTACCAGACATGCCTGAACCACCTGCCGAGCATGCCGGAACCACCTGCCGGACACGCCAAAATCACCTGCGGGCTAGGCCAGAACCACTTGTAGGACTCTCCTGGAGCACCTGCCGGGCATGCGGGAACCACCTCTCAGACGTGCCAGAACCACGTGCGGCACATGACGGAACCCATTACCGGACAGACCGGAACCACCTGCTGGACACGCCAGAATCACCTGCCAAGAACACCGGAACCACCTGAACAGCTCGCCAGAAACACCTGCCGGACATGCCAAAATCACCTGCCGGCTACACCAGAACCTCTTGCCGGACACTCCGGAATCACCTGCCAGACATGATGCAACCAAATGTCAGACGTGCCAGAACCACGTGCCAGAGACACCGGATGCAACTGCCGAGCATGCCGGAACCTCCTGCTCAACTCGCTGTAACCACCTGCCGGGGACGCCAAAATCACCTGTCAGCTAGGCCAGAACCACGTGGCGGACTCTATGGAATCACCCGCCGGGCATGCCGGAACCAGCTCTCAGACGTGCCAGAAGCACGTGCCGGACACGCCGGAACCACCTACTAGAGAGACCGGAACCACCTGCCAGACCTGCCTGAACCACCTGCTGAGTACGCTGGAACAACCTGCTCTACTCGCTGGAGCCACCTGCTGGACACGCCAAAATCACCTGATGGCTACGCCAGCACCACTCGGCAGACAAGCCAGAATCACCTGCAGGGTATGCCGGAACCACCTCTCAGACGTGCCAGAACCCCTTGTCGGACACTCCGGAATCACCTGTCAGGCATGCCGGAACCACCTCTCGAGCGTGCCAGAATGACGTGCCAGAGACACCGGATGCACCTGCCGAGCACGCCGGAACCTCCTCTTCGACTCGCCGGAACCACCAGCCAGAGACGCCAAAATCCCCTGCCAGGTAGGCCAGAATCACATGGCGGACGCTCCGGAATCTCCCGCCGGGAAGGTAGGAACCACCTCTCAAACATACTGGAAGCACGTGCCGGACATGCCGGCACCACGTACTGGACAGACCAGAAACACCTGCCGGACCTGCCTGAACCACCTGCTGAGCACACCGGAACAACTTGCTCGACTCGCTGGAGCCACCTGCTGGACACCCCAAAATCACCAGCCAGCTATGCCAGAGCCACTTGCCGTACACTCCGGAATCACCTGCTGGTTACACCAGAGCCACTTGGTGGACAATCCAGAATCACCTGCCGGACATGCCAGAACCACCTGTCACACATGCCGGAACCACGTGCCTGACACGCCGGAACCACCTCGCGGACAGACCGGAACCACCTACCAGACATGCCTGAACCACCTGCCGAGCATGCCGGAACCACCTGCCGGACACGCCAAAATCACCTGCGGGCTAGGCCAGAACCACTTGTAGGACTCTCCTGGAGCACCTGCCGGGCATGCGGGAACCACCTCTCAGACGTGCCAGAACCACGTGCGGCACATGACGGAACCCATTACCGGACAGACCGGAACCACCTGCTGGACACGCCAGAATCACCTGCCAAGAACACCGGAACCACCTGAACAGCTCGCCAGAAACACCTGCCGGACATGCCAAAATCACCTGCCGGCTACACCAGAACCTCTTGCCGGACACTCCGGAATCACCTGCCAGACATGATGCAACCAAATGTCAGACGTGCCAGAACCACGTGCCAGAGACACCGGATGCAACTGCCGAGCATGCCGGAACCTCCTGCTCAACTCGCTGTAACCACCTGCCGGGGACGCCAAAATCACCTGTCAGCTAGGCCAGAACCACGTGGCGGACTCTATGGAATCACCCGCCGGGCATGCCGGAACCAGCTCTCAGACGTGCCAGAAGCACGTGCCGGACACGCCGGAACCACCTACTAGAGAGACCGGAACCACCTGCCAGACCTGCCTGAACCACCTGCTGAGTACGCTGGAACAACCTGCTCTACTCGCTGGAGCCACCTGCTGGACACGCCAAAATCACCTGATGGCTACGCCAGCACCACTCGGCAGACAAGCCAGAATCACCTGCAGGGTATGCCGGAACCACCTCTCAGACGTGCCAGAACCCCTTGTCGGACACTCCGGAATCACCTGTCAGGCATGCCGGAACCACCTCTCGAGCGTGCCAGAATGACGTGCCAGAGACACCGGATGCACCTGCCGAGCACGCCGGAACCTCCTCTTCGACTCGCCGGAACCACCAGCCAGAGACGCCAAAATCCCCTGCCAGGTAGGCCAGAATCACATGGCGGACGCTCCGGAATCTCCCGCCGGGAAGGTAGGAACCACCTCTCAAACATACTGGAAGCACGTGCCGGACATGCCGGCACCACGTACTGGACAGACCAGAAACACCTGCCGGACCTGCCTGAACCACCTGCTGAGCACACCGGAACAACTTGCTCGACTCGCTGGAGCCACCTGCTGGACACCCCAAAATCACCAGCCAGCTATGCCAGAGCCACTTGCCGTACACTCCGGAATCACCTGCTGGTTACACCAGAGCCACTTGGTGGACAATCCAGAATCACCTGCCGGACATGCCAGAACCACCTGTCACACATGCCGGAACCACGTGCCTGACACGCCGGAACCACCTCGCGGACAGACCGGAACCACCTACCAGACATGCCTGAACCACCTGCCGAGCATGCCGGAACCACCTGCCGGACACGCCAAAATCACCTGCGGGCTAGGCCAGAACCACTTGTAGGACTCTCCTGGAGCACCTGCCGGGCATGCGGGAACCACCTCTCAGACGTGCCAGAACCACGTGCGGCACATGACGGAACCCATTACCGGACAGACCGGAACCACCTGCTGGACACGCCAGAATCACCTGCCAAGAACACCGGAACCACCTGAACAGCTCGCCAGAAACACCTGCCGGACATGCCAAAATCACCTGCCGGCTACACCAGAACCTCTTGCCGGACACTCCGGAATCACCTGCCAGACATGATGCAACCAAATGTCAGACGTGCCAGAACCACGTGCCAGAGACACCGGATGCAACTGCCGAGCATGCCGGAACCTCCTGCTCAACTCGCTGTAACCACCTGCCGGGGACGCCAAAATCACCTGTCAGCTAGGCCAGAACCACGTGGCGGACTCTATGGAATCACCCGCCGGGCATGCCGGAACCAGCTCTCAGACGTGCCAGAAGCACGTGCCGGACACGCCGGAACCACCTACTAGAGAGACCGGAACCACCTGCCAGACCCGCCTGAACCACCTGCTGAGTACGCTGGAACAACCTGCTCTACTCGCTGGAGCCACCTGCTGGACACGCCAAAATCACCTGATGGCTACGCCAGCACCACTCGGCAGACAAGCCAGAATCACCTGCAGGGTATGCCGGAACCACCTCTCAGACGTGCCAGAACCCCTTGTCGGACACTCCGGAATCACCTGTCAGGCATGCCGGAACCACCTCTCGAACGTGCCAGAATGACGTGCCAGAGACACCGGATGCACCTGCCGAGCACGCCGGAACCTCCTGTTCGACTCGCCGGAACCACCAGCCAGAGACGCCAAAATCCCCTGCCAGGTAGGCCAGAATCACATGGCGGACGCTCCGGAATCTCCCGCCGGGAAGGTAGGAACCACCTCTCAAACATACTGGAAGCACGTGCCGGACATGCCGGCACCACGTACTGGACAGACCAGAAACACCTGCCGGACCTGCCTGAACCACCTGCTGAGCACACCGGAACAACTTGCTCGACTCGCTGGAGCCACCTGCTGGACACCCCAAAATCACCAGCCAGCTATGCCAGAGCCACTTGCCGTACACTCCGGAATCACCTGCTGGTTACACCAGAGCCACTTGGTGGACAATCCAGAATCACCTGCCGGACATGCCAGAACCACCTGTCACACATGCCGGAACCACGTGCCTGACACGCCGGAACCACCTCGCGGACAGACCGGAACCACCTACCAGACATGCCTGAACCACCTGCCGAGCATGCCGGAACCACCTGCCGGACACGCCAAAATCACCTGCGGGCTAGGCCAGAACCACTTGTAGGACTCTCCTGGAGCACCTGCCGGGCATGCGGGAACCACCTCTCAGACGTGCCAGAACCACGTGCGGCACATGACGGAACCCATTACCGGACAGACCGGAACCACCTGCTGGACACGCCAGAATCACCTGCCAAGAACACCGGAACCACCTGAACAGCTCGCCAGAAACACCTGCCGGACATGCCAAAATCACCTGCCGGCTACACCAGAACCTCTTGCCGGACACTCCGGAATCACCTGCCAGACATGATGCAACCAAATGTCAGACGTGCCAGAACCACGTGCCAGAGACACCGGATGCAACTGCCGAGCATGCCGGAACCTCCTGCTCAACTCGCTGTAACCACCTGCCGGGGACGCCAAAATCACCTGTCAGCTAGGCCAGAACCACGTGGCGGACTCTATGGAATCACCCGCCGGGCATGCCGGAACCAGCTCTCAGACGTGCCAGAAGCACGTGCCGGACACGCCGGAACCACCTACTAGAGAGACCGGAACCACCTGCCAGACCCGCCTGAACCACCTGCTGAGTACGCTGGAACAACCTGCTCTACTCGCTGGAGCCACCTGCTGGACACGCCAAAATCACCTGATGGCTACGCCAGCACCACTCGGCAGACAAGCCAGAATCACCTGCAGGGTATGCCGGAACCACCTCTCAGACGTGCCAGAACCCCTTGTCGGACACTCCGGAATCACCTGTCAGGCATGCCGGAACCACCTCTCGAACGTGCCAGAATGACGTGCCAGAGACACCGGATGCACCTGCCGAGCACGCCGGAACCTCCTGTTCGACTCGCCGGAACCACCAGCCAGAGACGCCAAAATCCCCTGCCAGGTAGGCCAGAATCACATGGCGGACGCTCCGGAATCTCCCGCCGGGAAGGTAGGAACCACCTCTCAAACATACTGGAAGCACGTGCCGGACATGCCGGCACCACGTACTGGACAGACCAGAAACACCTGCCGGACCTGCCTGAACCACCTGCTGAGCACACCGGAACAACTTGCTCGACTCGCTGGAGCCACCTGCTGGACACCCCAAAATCACCAGCCAGCTATGCCAGAGCCACTTGCCGTACACTCCGGAATCACCTGCTGGTTACACCAGAGCCACTTGGTGGACAATCCAGAATCACCTGCCGGACATGCCAGAACCACCTGTCACACATGCCGGAACCACGTGCCTGACACGCCGGAACCACCTCGCGGACAGACCGGAACCACCTACCAGACATGCCTGAACCACCTGCCGAGCATGCCGGAACCACCTGCCGGACACGCCAAAATCACCTGCGGGCTAGGCCAGAACCACTTGTAGGACTCTCCTGGAGCACCTGCCGGGCATGCGGGAACCACCTCTCAGACGTGCCAGAACCACGTGCGGCACATGACGGAACCCATTACCGGACAGACCGGAACCACCTGCTGGACACGCCAGAATCACCTGCCAAGAACACCGGAACCACCTGAACAGCTCGCCAGAAACACCTGCCGGACATGCCAAAATCACCTGCCGGCTACACCAGAACCTCTTGCCGGACACTCCGGAATCACCTGCCAGACATGATGCAACCAAATGTCAGACGTGCCAGAACCACGTGCCAGAGACACCGGATGCAACTGCCGAGCATGCCGGAACCTCCTGCTCAACTCGCTGTAACCACCTGCCGGGGACGCCAAAATCACCTGTCAGCTAGGCCAGAACCACGTGGCGGACTCTATGGAATCACCCGCCGGGCATGCCGGAACCAGCTCTCAGACGTGCCAGAAGCACGTGCCGGACACGCCGGAACCACCTACTAGAGAGACCGGAACCACCTGCCAGACCCGCCTGAACCACCTGCTGAGTACGCTGGAACAACCTGCTCTACTCGCTGGAGCCACCTGCTGGACACGCCAAAATCACCTGATGGCTACGCCAGCACCACTCGGCAGACAAGCCAGAATCACCTGCAGGGTATGCCGGAACCACCTCTCAGACGTGCCAGAACCCCTTGTCGGACACTCCGGAATCACCTGTCAGGCATGCCGGAACCACCTCTCGAACGTGCCAGAATGACGTGCCAGAGACACCGGATGCACCTGCCGAGCACGCCGGAACCTCCTGTTCGACTCGCCGGAACCACCAGCCAGAGACGCCAAAATCCCCTGCCAGGTAGGCCAGAATCACATGGCGGACGCTCCGGAATCTCCCGCTGGGAAGGTAGGAACCACCTCTCAAACATACTGGAAGCACGTGCCGGACATGCCGGCACCACGTACTGGACAGACCAGAAACACCTGCCGGACCTGCCTGAACCACCTGCTGAGCACACCGGAACAACTTGCTCGACTCGCTGGAGCCACCTGCTGGACACCCCAAAATCACCAGCCAGCTATGCCAGAACCACTTGCCGTACACTCCGGAATCACCTGCTGGTTACACCAGAGCCACTTGGTGGACAATCCAGAATCACCTGCCGGACATGCCAGAACCACCTGTCACACATGCCGGAACCACGTGCCTGACACGCCGGAACCACCTCGCGGACAGACCGGAACCACCTACCAGACATGCCTGAACCACCTGCCGGACACGCCAAAATCACCTGCGGGCTAGGCCAGAACCACTTGTAGGACTCTCCTGGAGCACCTGCCGGGCATGCGGGAACCACCTCTCAGACGTGCCAGAACCACGTGCGGCACATGACGGAACCCATTACCGGACAGACCGGAACCACCTGCTGGACACGCCAGAATCACCTGCCAAGAACACCGGAACCACCTGAACAGCTCGCCAGAAACACCTGCCGGACATGCCAAAATCACCTGCCGGCTACACCAGAACCTCTTGCCGGACACTCCGGAATCACCTGCCAGACATGATGCAACCAAATGTCAGACGTGCCAGAACCACGTGCCAGAGACACCGGATGCAACTGCCGAGCATGCCGGAACCTCCTGCTCAACTCGCTGTAACCACCTGCCGGGGACGCCAAAATCACCTGTCAGCTAGGCCAGAACCACGTGGCGGACTCTATGGAATCACCCGCCGGGCATGCCGGAACCAGCTCTCAGACGTGCCAGAAGCACGTGCCGGACACGCCGGAACCACCTACTAGAGAGACCGGAACCACCTGCCAGACCCGCCTGAACCACCTGCTGAGTACGCTGGAACAACCTGCTCTACTCGCTGGAGCCACCTGCTGGACACGCCAAAATCACCTGATGGCTACGCCAGCACCACTCGGCAGACAAGCCAGAATCACCTGCAGGGTATGCCGGAACCACCTCTCAGACGTGCCAGAACCCCTTGTCGGACACTCCGGAATCACCTGTCAGGCATGCCGGAACCACCTCTCGAACGTGCCAGAATGACGTGCCAGAGACACCGGATGCACCTGCCGAGCACGCCGGAACCTCCTGTTCGACTCGCCGGAACCACCAGCCAGAGACGCCAAAATCCCCTGCCAGGTAGGCCAGAATCACATGGCGGACGCTCCGGAATCTCCCGCCGGGAAGGTAGGAACCACCTCTCAAACATACTGGAAGCACGTGCCGGACATGCCGGCACCACGTACTGGACAGACCAGAAACACCTGCCGGACCTGCCTGAACCACCTGCTGAGCACACCGGAACAACTTGCTCGACTCGCTGGAGCCACCTGCTGGACACCCCAAAATCACCAGCCAGCTATGCCAGAACCACTTGCCGTACACTCCGGAATCACCTGCTGGTTACACCAGAGCCACTTGGTGGACAATCCAGAATCACCTGCCGGACATGCCAGAACCACCTGTCACACATGCCGGAACCACGTGCCTGACACGCCGGAACCACCTCGCGGACAGACCGGAACCACCTACCAGACATGCCTGAACCACCTGCCGGACACGCCAAAATCACCTGCGGGCTAGGCCAGAACCACTTGTAGGACTCTCCTGGAGCACCTGCCGGGCATGCGGGAACCACCTCTCAGACGTGCCAGAACCACGTGCGGCACATGACGGAACCCATTACCGGACAGACCGGAACCACCTGCTGGACACGCCAGAATCACCTGCCAAGAACACCGGAACCACCTGAACAGCTCGCCAGAAACACCTGCCGGACATGCCAAAATCACCTGCCGGCTACACCAGAACCTCTTGCCGGACACTCCGGAATCACCTGCCAGACATGATGCAACCAAATGTCAGACGTGCCAGAACCACGTGCCAGAGACACCGGATGCAACTGCCGAGCATGCCGGAACCTCCTGCTCAACTCGCTGTAACCACCTGCCGGGGACGCCAAAATCACCTGTCAGCTAGGCCAGAACCACGTGGCGGACTCTATGGAATCACCCGCCGGGCATGCCGGAACCAGCTCTCAGACGTGCCAGAAGCACGTGCCGGACACGCCGGAACCACCTACTAGAGAGACCGGAACCACCTGCCAGACCCGCCTGAACCACCTGCTGAGTACGCTGGAACAACCTGCTCTACTCGCTGGAGCCACCTGCTGGACACGCCAAAATCACCTGATGGCTACGCCAGCACCACTCGGCAGACAAGCCAGAATCACCTGCAGGGTATGCCGGAACCACCTCTCAGACGTGCCAGAACCCCTTGTCGGACACTCCGGAATCACCTGTCAGGCATGCCGGAACCACCTCTCGAGCGTGCCAGAATGACGTGCCAGAGACACCGGATGCACCTGCCGAGCACGCCGGAACCTCCTCTTCGACTCGCCGGAACCACCAGCCAGAGACGCCAAAATCCCCTGCCAGGTAGGCCAGAATCACATGGCGGACGCTCCGGAATCTCCCGCCGGGAAGGTAGGAACCACCTCTCAAACATACTGGAAGCACGTGCCGGACATGCCGGCACCACGTACTGGACAGACCAGAAACACCTGCCGGACCTGCCTGAACCACCTGCTGAGCACACCGGAACAACTTGCTCGACTCGCTGGAGCCACCTGCTGGACACCCCAAAATCACCAGCCAGCTATGCCAGAGCCACTTGCCGTACACTCCGGAATCACCTGCTGGTTACACCAGAGCCACTTGGTGGACAATCCAGAATCACCTGCCGGACATGCCAGAACCACCTGTCACACATGCCGGAACCACGTGCCTGACACGCCGGAACCACCTCGCGGACAGACCGGAACCACCTACCAGACATGCCTGAACCACCTGCCGAGCATGCCGGAACCACCTGCCGGACACGCCAAAATCACCTGCGGGCTAGGCCAGAACCACTTGTAGGACTCTCCTGGAGCACCTGCCGGGCATGCGGGAACCACCTCTCAGACGTGCCAGAACCACGTGCGGCACATGACGGAACCCATTACCGGACAGACCGGAACCACCTGCTGGACACGCCAGAATCACCTGCCAAGAACACCGGAACCACCTGAACAGCTCGCCAGAAACACCTGCCGGACATGCCAAAATCACCTGCCGGCTACACCAGAACCTCTTGCCGGACACTCCGGAATCACCTGCCAGACATGATGCAACCAAATGTCAGACGTGCCAGAACCACGTGCCAGAGACACCGGATGCAACTGCCGAGCATGCCGGAACCTCCTGCTCAACTCGCTGTAACCACCTGCCGGGGACGCCAAAATCACCTGTCAGCTAGGCCAGAACCACGTGGCGGACTCTATGGAATCACCCGCCGGGCATGCCGGAACCAGCTCTCAGACGTGCCAGAAGCACGTGCCGGACACGCCGGAACCACCTACTAGAGAGACCGGAACCACCTGCCAGACCCGCCTGAACCACCTGCTGAGTACGCTGGAACAACCTGCTCTACTCGCTGGAGCCACCTGCTGGACACGCCAAAATCACCTGATGGCTACGCCAGCACCACTCGGCAGACAAGCCAGAATCACCTGCAGGGTATGCCGGAACCACCTCTCAGACGTGCCAGAACCCCTTGTCGGACACTCCGGAATCACCTGTCAGGCATGCCGGAACCACCTCTCGAACGTGCCAGAATGACGTGCCAGAGACACCGGATGCACCTGCCGAGCACGCCGGAACCTCCTGTTCGACTCGCCGGAACCACCAGCCAGAGACGCCAAAATCCCCTGCCAGGTAGGCCAGAATCACATGGCGGACGCTCCGGAATCTCCCGCCGGGAAGGTAGGAACCACCTCTCAAACATACTGGAAGCACGTGCCGGACATGCCGGCACCACGTACTGGACAGACCAGAAACACCTGCCGGACCTGCCTGAACCACCTGCTGAGCACACCGGAACAACTTGCTCGACTCGCTGGAGCCACCTGCTGGACACCCCAAAATCACCAGCCAGCTATGCCAGAGCCACTTGCCGTACACTCCGGAATCACCTGCTGGTTACACCAGAGCCACTTGGTGGACAATCCAGAATCACCTGCCGGACATGCCAGAACCACCTGTCACACATGCCGGAACCACGTGCCTGACACGCCGGAACCACCTCGCGGACAGACCGGAACCACCTACCAGACATGCCTGAACCACCTGCCGAGCATGCCGGAACCACCTGCCGGACACGCCAAAATCACCTGCGGGCTAGGCCAGAACCACTTGTAGGACTCTCCTGGAGCACCTGCCGGGCATGCGGGAACCACCTCTCAGACGTGCCAGAACCACGTGCGGCACATGACGGAACCCATTACCGGACAGACCGGAACCACCTGCTGGACACGCCAGAATCACCTGCCAAGAACACCGGAACCACCTGAACAGCTCGCCAGAAACACCTGCCGGACATGCCAAAATCACCTGCCGGCTACACCAGAACCTCTTGCCGGACACTCCGGAATCACCTGCCAGACATGATGCAACCAAATGTCAGACGTGCCAGAACCACGTGCCAGAGACACCGGATGCAACTGCCGAGCATGCCGGAACCTCCTGCTCAACTCGCTGTAACCACCTGCCGGGGACGCCAAAATCACCTGTCAGCTAGGCCAGAACCACGTGGCGGACTCTATGGAATCACCCGCCGGGCATGCCGGAACCAGCTCTCAGACGTGCCAGAAGCACGTGCCGGACACGCCGGAACCACCTACTAGAGAGACCGGAACCACCTGCCAGACCCGCCTGAACCACCTGCTGAGTACGCTGGAACAACCTGCTCTACTCGCTGGAGCCACCTGCTGGACACGCCAAAATCACCTGATGGCTACGCCAGCACCACTCGGCAGACAAGCCAGAATCACCTGCAGGGTATGCCGGAACCACCTCTCAGACGTGCCAGAACCCCTTGTCGGACACTCCGGAATCACCTGTCAGGCATGCCGGAACCACCTCTCGAACGTGCCAGAATGACGTGCCAGAGACACCGGATGCACCTGCCGAGCACGCCGGAACCTCCTGTTCGACTCGCCGGAACCACCAGCCAGAGACGCCAAAATCCCCTGCCAGGTAGGCCAGAATCACATGGCGGACGCTCCGGAATCTCCCGCCGGGAAGGTAGGAACCACCTCTCAAACATACTGGAAGCACGTGCCGGACATGCCGGCACCACGTACTGGACAGACCAGAAACACCTGCCGGACCTGCCTGAACCACCTGCTGAGCACACCGGAACAACTTGCTCGACTCGCTGGAGCCACCTGCTGGACACCCCAAAATCACCAGCCAGCTATGCCAGAACCACTTGCCGTACACTCCGGAATCACCTGCTGGTTACACCAGAGCCACTTGGTGGACAATCCAGAATCACCTGCCGGACATGCCAGAACCACCTGTCACACATGCCGGAACCACGTGCCTGACACGCCGGAACCACCTCGCGGACAGACCGGAACCACCTACCAGACATGCCTGAACCACCTGCCGGACACGCCAAAATCACCTGCGGGCTAGGCCAGAACCACTTGTAGGACTCTCCTGGAGCACCTGCCGGGCATGCGGGAACCACCTCTCAGACGTGCCAGAACCACGTGCGGCACATGACGGAACCCATTACCGGACAGACCGGAACCACCTGCTGGACACGCCAGAATCACCTGCCAAGAACACCGGAACCACCTGAACAGCTCGCCAGAAACACCTGCCGGACATGCCAAAATCACCTGCCGGCTACACCAGAACCTCTTGCCGGACACTCCGGAATCACCTGCCAGACATGATGCAACCAAATGTCAGACGTGCCAGAACCACGTGCCAGAGACACCGGATGCAACTGCCGAGCATGCCGGAACCTCCTGCTCAACTCGCTGTAACCACCTGCCGGGGACGCCAAAATCACCTGTCAGCTAGGCCAGAACCACGTGGCGGACTCTATGGAATCACCCGCCGGGCATGCCGGAACCAGCTCTCAGACGTGCCAGAAGCACGTGCCGGACACGCCGGAACCACCTACTAGAGAGACCGGAACCACCTGCCAGACCCGCCTGAACCACCTGCTGAGTACGCTGGAACAACCTGCTCTACTCGCTGGAGCCACCTGCTGGACACGCCAAAATCACCTGATGGCTACGCCAGCACCACTCGGCAGACAAGCCAGAATCACCTGCAGGGTATGCCGGAACCACCTCTCAGACGTGCCAGAACCCCTTGTCGGACACTCCGGAATCACCTGTCAGGCATGCCGGAACCACCTCTCGAACGTGCCAGAATGACGTGCCAGAGACACCGGATGCACCTGCCGAGCACGCCGGAACCTCCTGTTCGACTCGCCGGAACCACCAGCCAGAGACGCCAAAATCCCCTGCCAGGTAGGCCAGAATCACATGGCGGACGCTCCGGAATCTCCCGCCGGGAAGGTAGGAACCACCTCTCAAACATACTGGAAGCACGTGCCGGACATGCCGGCACCACGTACTGGACAGACCAGAAACACCTGCCGGACCTGCCTGAACCACCTGCTGAGCACACCGGAACAACTTGCTCGACTCGCTGGAGCCACCTGCTGGACACCCCAAAATCACCAGCCAGCTATGCCAGAACCACTTGCCGTACACTCCGGAATCACCTGCTGGTTACACCAGAGCCACTTGGTGGACAATCCAGAATCACCTGCCGGACATGCCAGAACCACCTGTCACACATGCCGGAACCACGTGCCTGACACGCCGGAACCACCTCGCGGACAGACCGGAACCACCTACCAGACATGCCTGAACCACCTGCCGGACACGCCAAAATCACCTGCGGGCTAGGCCAGAACCACTTGTAGGACTCTCCTGGAGCACCTGCCGGGCATGCGGGAACCACCTCTCAGACGTGCCAGAACCACGTGCGGCACATGACGGAACCCATTACCGGACAGACCGGAACCACCTGCTGGACACGCCAGAATCACCTGCCAAGAACACCGGAACCACCTGAACAGCTCGCCAGAAACACCTGCCGGACATGCCAAAATCACCTGCCGGCTACACCAGAACCTCTTGCCGGACACTCCGGAATCACCTGCCAGACATGATGCAACCAAATGTCAGACGTGCCAGAACCACGTGCCAGAGACACCGGATGCAACTGCCGAGCATGCCGGAACCTCCTGCTCAACTCGCTGTAACCACCTGCCGGGGACGCCAAAATCACCTGTCAGCTAGGCCAGAACCACGTGGCGGACTCTATGGAATCACCCGCCGGGCATGCCGGAACCAGCTCTCAGACGTGCCAGAAGCACGTGCCGGACACGCCGGAACCACCTACTAGAGAGACCGGAACCACCTGCCAGACCCGCCTGAACCACCTGCTGAGTACGCTGGAACAACCTGCTCTACTCGCTGGAGCCACCTGCTGGACACGCCAAAATCACCTGATGGCTACGCCAGCACCACTCGGCAGACAAGCCAGAATCACCTGCAGGGTATGCCGGAACCACCTCTCAGACGTGCCAGAACCCCTTGTCGGACACTCCGGAATCACCTGTCAGGCATGCCGGAACCACCTCTCGAACGTGCCAGAATGACGTGCCAGAGACACCGGATGCACCTGCCGAGCACGCCGGAACCTCCTGTTCGACTCGCCGGAACCACCAGCCAGAGACGCCAAAATCCCCTGCCAGGTAGGCCAGAATCACATGGCGGACGCTCCGGAATCTCCCGCCGGGAAGGTAGGAACCACCTCTCAAACATACTGGAAGCACGTGCCGGACATGCCGGCACCACGTACTGGACAGACCAGAAACACCTGCCGGACCTGCCTGAACCACCTGCTGAGCACACCGGAACAACTTGCTCGACTCGCTGGAGCCACCTGCTGGACACCCCAAAATCACCAGCCAGCTATGCCAGAGCCACTTGCCGTACACTCCGGAATCACCTGCTGGTTACACCAGAGCCACTTGGTGGACAATCCAGAATCACCTGCCGGACATGCCAGAACCACCTGTCACACATGCCGGAACCACGTGCCTGACACGCCGGAACCACCTCGCGGACAGACCGGAACCACCTACCAGACATGCCTGAACCACCTGCCGAGCATGCCGGAACCACCTGCCGGACACGCCAAAATCACCTGCGGGCTAGGCCAGAACCACTTGTAGGACTCTCCTGGAGCACCTGCCGGGCATGCGGGAACCACCTCTCAGACGTGCCAGAACCACGTGCGGCACATGACGGAACCCATTACCGGACAGACCGGAACCACCTGCTGGACACGCCAGAATCACCTGCCAAGAACACCGGAACCACCTGAACAGCTCGCCAGAAACACCTGCCGGACATGCCAAAATCACCTGCCGGCTACACCAGAACCTCTTGCCGGACACTCCGGAATCACCTGCCAGACATGATGCAACCAAATGTCAGACGTGCCAGAACCACGTGCCAGAGACACCGGATGCAACTGCCGAGCATGCCGGAACCTCCTGCTCAACTCGCTGTAACCACCTGCCGGGGACGCCAAAATCACCTGTCAGCTAGGCCAGAACCACGTGGCGGACTCTATGGAATCACCCGCCGGGCATGCCGGAACCAGCTCTCAGACGTGCCAGAAGCACGTGCCGGACACGCCGGAACCACCTACTAGAGAGACCGGAACCACCTGCCAGACCCGCCTGAACCACCTGCTGAGTACGCTGGAACAACCTGCTCTACTCGCTGGAGCCACCTGCTGGACACGCCAAAATCACCTGATGGCTACGCCAGCACCACTCGGCAGACAAGCCAGAATCACCTGCAGGGTATGCCGGAACCACCTCTCAGACGTGCCAGAACCCCTTGTCGGACACTCCGGAATCACCTGTCAGGCATGCCGGAACCACCTCTCGAACGTGCCAGAATGACGTGCCAGAGACACCGGATGCACCTGCCGAGCACGCCGGAACCTCCTCTTCGACTCGCCGGAACCACCAGCCAGAGACGCCAAAATCCCCTGCCAGGTAGGCCAGAATCACATGGCGGACGCTCCGGAATCTCCCGCCGGGAAGGTAGGAACCACCTCTCAAACATACTGGAAGCACGTGCCGGACATGCCGGCACCACGTACTGGACAGACCAGAAACACCTGCCGGACCTGCCTGAACCACCTGCTGAGCACACCGGAACAACTTGCTCGACTCGCTGGAGCCACCTGCTGGACACCCCAAAATCACCAGCCAGCTATGCCAGAGCCACTTGCCGTACACTCCGGAATCACCTGCTGGTTACACCAGAGCCACTTGGTGGACAATCCAGAATCACCTGCCGGACATGCCAGAACCACCTGTCACACATGCCGGAACCACGTGCCTGACACGCCGGAACCACCTCGCGGACAGACCGGAACCACCTACCAGACATGCCTGAACCACCTGCCGAGCATGCCGGAACCACCTGCCGGACACGCCAAAATCACCTGCGGGCTAGGCCAGAACCACTTGTAGGACTCTCCTGGAGCACCTGCCGGGCATGCGGGAACCACCTCTCAGACGTGCCAGAACCACGTGCGGCACATGACGGAACCCATTACCGGACAGACCGGAACCACCTGCTGGACACGCCAGAATCACCTGCCAAGAACACCGGAACCACCTGAACAGCTCGCCAGAAACACCTGCCGGACATGCCAAAATCACCTGCCGGCTACACCAGAACCTCTTGCCGGACACTCCGGAATCACCTGCCAGACATGATGCAACCAAATGTCAGACGTGCCAGAACCACGTGCCAGAGACACCGGATGCAACTGCCGAGCATGCCGGAACCTCCTGCTCAACTCGCTGTAACCACCTGCCGGGGACGCCAAAATCACCTGTCAGCTAGGCCAGAACCACGTGGCGGACTCTATGGAATCACCCGCCGGGCATGCCGGAACCAGCTCTCAGACGTGCCAGAAGCACGTGCCGGACACGCCGGAACCACCTACTAGAGAGACCGGAACCACCTGCCAGACCCGCCTGAACCACCTGCTGAGTACGCTGGAACAACCTGCTCTACTCGCTGGAGCCACCTGCTGGACACGCCAAAATCACCTGATGGCTACGCCAGCACCACTCGGCAGACAAGCCAGAATCACCTGCAGGGTATGCCGGAACCACCTCTCAGACGTGCCAGAACCCCTTGTCGGACACTCCGGAATCACCTGTCAGGCATGCCGGAACCACCTCTCGAACGTGCCAGAATGACGTGCCAGAGACACCGGATGCACCTGCCGAGCACGCCGGAACCTCCTGTTCGACTCGCCGGAACCACCAGCCAGAGACGCCAAAATCCCCTGCCAGGTAGGCCAGAATCACATGGCGGACGCTCCGGAATCTCCCGCCGGGAAGGTAGGAACCACCTCTCAAACATACTGGAAGCACGTGCCGGACATGCCGGCACCACGTACTGGACAGACCAGAAACACCTGCCGGACCTGCCTGAACCACCTGCTGAGCACACCGGAACAACTTGCTCGACTCGCTGGAGCCACCTGCTGGACACCCCAAAATCACCAGCCAGCTATGCCAGAGCCACTTGCCGTACACTCCGGAATCACCTGCTGGTTACACCAGAGCCACTTGGTGGACAATCCAGAATCACCTGCCGGACATGCCAGAACCACCTGTCACACATGCCAGAACCACGTGCCTGACACGCCGGAACCACCTCGCGGACAGACCGGAACCACCTACCAGACATGCCTGAACCACCTGCCGAGCATGCCGGAACCACCTGCCGGACACGCCAAAATCACCTGCGGGCTAGGCCAGAACCACTTGTAGGACTCTCCTGGAGCACCTGCCGGGCATGCGGGAACCACCTCTCAGACGTGCCAGAACCACGTGCGGCACATGACGGAACCCATTACCGGACAGACCGGAACCACCTGCTGGACACGCCAGAATCACCTGCCAAGAACACCGGAACCACCTGAACAGCTCGCCAGAAACACCTGCCGGACATGCCAAAATCACCTGCCGGCTACACCAGAACCTCTTGCCGGACACTCCGGAATCACCTGCCAGACATGATGCAACCAAATGTCAGACGTGCCAGAACCACGTGCCAGAGACACCGGATGCAACTGCCGAGCATGCCGGAACCTCCTGCTCAACTCGCTGTAACCACCTGCCGGGGACGCCAAAATCACCTGTCAGCTAGGCCAGAACCACGTGGCGGACTCTATGGAATCACCCGCCGGGCATGCCGGAACCAGCTCTCAGACGTGCCAGAAGCACGTGCCGGACACGCCGGAACCACCTACTAGAGAGACCGGAACCACCTGCCAGACCCGCCTGAACCACCTGCTGAGTACGCTGGAACAACCTGCTCTACTCGCTGGAGCCACCTGCTGGACACGCCAAAATCACCTGATGGCTACGCCAGCACCACTCGGCAGACAAGCCAGAATCACCTGCAGGGTATGCCGGAACCACCTCTCAGACGTGCCAGAACCCCTTGTCGGACACTCCGGAATCACCTGTCAGGCATGCCGGAACCACCTCTCGAACGTGCCAGAATGACGTGCCAGAGACACCGGATGCACCTGCCGAGCACGCCGGAACCTCCTGTTCGACTCGCCGGAACCACCAGCCAGAGACGCCAAAATCCCCTGCCAGGTAGGCCAGAATCACATGGCGGACGCTCCGGAATCTCCCGCCGGGAAGGTAGGAACCACCTCTCAAACATACTGGAAGCACGTGCCGGACATGCCGGCACCACGTACTGGACAGACCAGAAACACCTGCCGGACCTGCCTGAACCACCTGCTGAGCACACCGGAACAACTTGCTCGACTCGCTGGAGCCACCTGCTGGACACCCCAAAATCACCAGCCAGCTATGCCAGAACCACTTGCCGTACACTCCGGAATCACCTGCTGGTTACACCAGAGCCACTTGGTGGACAATCCAGAATCACCTGCCGGACATGCCAGAACCACCTGTCACACATGCCGGAACCACGTGCCTGACACGCCGGAACCACCTCGCGGACAGACCGGAACCACCTACCAGACATGCCTGAACCACCTGCCGGACACGCCAAAATCACCTGCGGGCTAGGCCAGAACCACTTGTAGGACTCTCCTGGAGCACCTGCCGGGCATGCGGGAACCACCTCTCAGACGTGCCAGAACCACGTGCGGCACATGACGGAACCCATTACCGGACAGACCGGAACCACCTGCTGGACACGCCAGAATCACCTGCCAAGAACACCGGAACCACCTGAACAGCTCGCCAGAAACACCTGCCGGACATGCCAAAATCACCTGCCGGCTACACCAGAACCTCTTGCCGGACACTCCGGAATCACCTGCCAGACATGATGCAACCAAATGTCAGACGTGCCAGAACCACGTGCCAGAGACACCGGATGCAACTGCCGAGCATGCCGGAACCTCCTGCTCAACTCGCTGTAACCACCTGCCGGGGACGCCAAAATCACCTGTCAGCTAGGCCAGAACCACGTGGCGGACTCTATGGAATCACCCGCCGGGCATGCCGGAACCAGCTCTCAGACGTGCCAGAAGCACGTGCCGGACACGCCGGAACCACCTACTAGAGAGACCGGAACCACCTGCCAGACCCGCCTGAACCACCTGCTGAGTACGCTGGAACAACCTGCTCTACTCGCTGGAGCCACCTGCTGGACACGCCAAAATCACCTGATGGCTACGCCAGCACCACTCGGCAGACAAGCCAGAATCACCTGCAGGGTATGCCGGAACCACCTCTCAGACGTGCCAGAACCCCTTGTCGGACACTCCGGAATCACCTGTCAGGCATGCCGGAACCACCTCTCGAACGTGCCAGAATGACGTGCCAGAGACACCGGATGCACCTGCCGAGCACGCCGGAACCTCCTGTTCGACTCGCCGGAACCACCAGCCAGAGACGCCAAAATCCCCTGCCAGGTAGGCCAGAATCACATGGCGGACGCTCCGGAATCTCCCGCCGGGAAGGTAGGAACCACCTCTCAAACATACTGGAAGCACGTGCCGGACATGCCGGCACCACGTACTGGACAGACCAGAAACACCTGCCGGACCTGCCTGAACCACCTGCTGAGCACACCGGAACAACTTGCTCGACTCGCTGGAGCCACCTGCTGGACACCCCAAAATCACCAGCCAGCTATGCCAGAGCCACTTGCCGTACACTCCGGAATCACCTGCTGGTTACACCAGAGCCACTTGGTGGACAATCCAGAATCACCTGCCGGACATGCCAGAACCACCTGTCACACATGCCGGAACCACGTGCCTGACACGCCGGAACCACCTCGCGGACAGACCGGAACCACCTACCAGACATGCCTGAACCACCTGCCGAGCATGCCGGAACCACCTGCCGGACACGCCAAAATCACCTGCGGGCTAGGCCAGAACCACTTGTAGGACTCTCCTGGAGCACCTGCCGGGCATGCGGGAACCACCTCTCAGACGTGCCAGAACCACGTGCGGCACATGACGGAACCCATTACCGGACAGACCGGAACCACCTGCTGGACACGCCAGAATCACCTGCCAAGAACACCGGAACCACCTGAACAGCTCGCCAGAAACACCTGCCGGACATGCCAAAATCACCTGCCGGCTACACCAGAACCTCTTGCCGGACACTCCGGAATCACCTGCCAGACATGATGCAACCAAATGTCAGACGTGCCAGAACCACGTGCCAGAGACACCGGATGCAACTGCCGAGCATGCCGGAACCTCCTGCTCAACTCGCTGTAACCACCTGCCGGGGACGCCAAAATCACCTGTCAGCTAGGCCAGAACCACGTGGCGGACTCTATGGAATCACCCGCCGGGCATGCCGGAACCAGCTCTCAGACGTGCCAGAAGCACGTGCCGGACACGCCGGAACCACCTACTAGAGAGACCGGAACCACCTGCCAGACCCGCCTGAACCACCTGCTGAGTACGCTGGAACAACCTGCTCTACTCGCTGGAGCCACCTGCTGGACACGCCAAAATCACCTGATGGCTACGCCAGCACCACTCGGCAGACAAGCCAGAATCACCTGCAGGGTATGCCGGAACCACCTCTCAGACGTGCCAGAACCCCTTGTCGGACACTCCGGAATCACCTGTCAGGCATGCCGGAACCACCTCTCGAACGTGCCAGAATGACGTGCCAGAGACACCGGATGCACCTGCCGAGCACGCCGGAACCTCCTCTTCGACTCGCCGGAACCACCAGCCAGAGACGCCAAAATCCCCTGCCAGGTAGGCCAGAATCACATGGCGGACGCTCCGGAATCTCCCGCCGGGAAGGTAGGAACCACCTCTCAAACATACTGGAAGCACGTGCCGGACATGCCGGCACCACGTACTGGACAGACCAGAAACACCTGCCGGACCTGCCTGAACCACCTGCTGAGCACACCGGAACAACTTGCTCGACTCGCTGGAGCCACCTGCTGGACACCCCAAAATCACCAGCCAGCTATGCCAGAGCCACTTGCCGTACACTCCGGAATCACCTGCTGGTTACACCAGAGCCACTTGGTGGACAATCCAGAATCACCTGCCGGACATGCCAGAACCACCTGTCACACATGCCGGAACCACGTGCCTGACACGCCGGAACCACCTCGCGGACAGACCGGAACCACCTACCAGACATGCCTGAACCACCTGCCGAGCATGCCGGAACCACCTGCCGGACACGCCAAAATCACCTGCGGGCTAGGCCAGAACCACTTGTAGGACTCTCCTGGAGCACCTGCCGGGCATGCGGGAACCACCTCTCAGACGTGCCAGAACCACGTGCGGCACATGACGGAACCCATTACCGGACAGACCGGAACCACCTGCTGGACACGCCAGAATCACCTGCCAAGAACACCGGAACCACCTGAACAGCTCGCCAGAAACACCTGCCGGACATGCCAAAATCACCTGCCGGCTACACCAGAACCTCTTGCCGGACACTCCGGAATCACCTGCCAGACATGATGCAACCAAATGTCAGACGTGCCAGAACCACGTGCCAGAGACACCGGATGCAACTGCCGAGCATGCCGGAACCTCCTGCTCAACTCGCTGTAACCACCTGCCGGGGACGCCAAAATCACCTGTCAGCTAGGCCAGAACCACGTGGCGGACTCTATGGAATCACCCGCCGGGCATGCCGGAACCAGCTCTCAGACGTGCCAGAAGCACGTGCCGGACACGCCGGAACCACCTACTAGAGAGACCGGAACCACCTGCCAGACCCGCCTGAACCACCTGCTGAGTACGCTGGAACAACCTGCTCTACTCGCTGGAGCCACCTGCTGGACACGCCAAAATCACCTGATGGCTACGCCAGCACCACTCGGCAGACAAGCCAGAATCACCTGCAGGGTATGCCGGAACCACCTCTCAGACGTGCCAGAACCCCTTGTCGGACACTCCGGAATCACCTGTCAGGCATGCCGGAACCACCTCTCGAACGTGCCAGAATGACGTGCCAGAGACACCGGATGCACCTGCCGAGCACGCCGGAACCTCCTGTTCGACTCGCCGGAACCACCAGCCAGAGACGCCAAAATCCCCTGCCAGGTAGGCCAGAATCACATGGCGGACGCTCCGGAATCTCCCGCCGGGAAGGTAGGAACCACCTCTCAAACATACTGGAAGCACGTGCCGGACATGCCGGCACCACGTACTGGACAGACCAGAAACACCTGCCGGACCTGCCTGAACCACCTGCTGAGCACACCGGAACAACTTGCTCGACTCGCTGGAGCCACCTGCTGGACACCCCAAAATCACCAGCCAGCTATGCCAGAGCCACTTGCCGTACACTCCGGAATCACCTGCTGGTTACACCAGAGCCACTTGGTGGACAATCCAGAATCACCTGCCGGACATGCCAGAACCACCTGTCACACATGCCGGAACCACGTGCCTGACACGCCGGAACCACCTCGCGGACAGACCGGAACCACCTACCAGACATGCCTGAACCACCTGCCGAGCATGCCGGAACCACCTGCCGGACACGCCAAAATCACCTGCGGGCTAGGCCAGAACCACTTGTAGGACTCTCCTGGAGCACCTGCCGGGCATGCGGGAACCACCTCTCAGACGTGCCAGAACCACGTGCGGCACATGACGGAACCCATTACCGGACAGACCGGAACCACCTGCTGGACACGCCAGAATCACCTGCCAAGAACACCGGAACCACCTGAACAGCTCGCCAGAAACACCTGCCGGACATGCCAAAATCACCTGCCGGCTACACCAGAACCTCTTGCCGGACACTCCGGAATCACCTGCCAGACATGATGCAACCAAATGTCAGACGTGCCAGAACCACGTGCCAGAGACACCGGATGCAACTGCCGAGCATGCCGGAACCTCCTGCTCAACTCGCTGTAACCACCTGCCGGGGACGCCAAAATCACCTGTCAGCTAGGCCAGAACCACGTGGCGGACTCTATGGAATCACCCGCCGGGCATGCCGGAACCAGCTCTCAGACGTGCCAGAAGCACGTGCCGGACACGCCGGAACCACCTACTAGAGAGACCGGAACCACCTGCCAGACCCGCCTGAACCACCTGCTGAGTACGCTGGAACAACCTGCTCTACTCGCTGGAGCCACCTGCTGGACACGCCAAAATCACCTGATGGCTACGCCAGCACCACTCGGCAGACAAGCCAGAATCACCTGCAGGGTATGCCGGAACCACCTCTCAGACGTGCCAGAACCCCTTGTCGGACACTCCGGAATCACCTGTCAGGCATGCCGGAACCACCTCTCGAACGTGCCAGAATGACGTGCCAGAGACACCGGATGCACCTGCCGAGCACGCCGGAACCTCCTGTTCGACTCGCCGGAACCACCAGCCAGAGACGCCAAAATCCCCTGCCAGGTAGGCCAGAATCACATGGCGGACGCTCCGGAATCTCCCGCCGGGAAGGTAGGAACCACCTCTCAAACATACTGGAAGCACGTGCCGGACATGCCGGCACCACGTACTGGACAGACCAGAAACACCTGCCGGACCTGCCTGAACCACCTGCTGAGCACACCGGAACAACTTGCTCGACTCGCTGGAGCCACCTGCTGGACACCCCAAAATCACCAGCCAGCTATGCCAGAGCCACTTGCCGTACACTCCGGAATCACCTGCTGGTTACACCAGAGCCACTTGGTGGACAATCCAGAATCACCTGCCGGACATGCCAGAACCACCTGTCACACATGCCGGAACCACGTGCCTGACACGCCGGAACCACCTCGCGGACAGACCGGAACCACCTACCAGACATGCCTGAACCACCTGCCGAGCATGCCGGAACCACCTGCCGGACACGCCAAAATCACCTGCGGGCTAGGCCAGAACCACTTGTAGGACTCTCCTGGAGCACCTGCCGGGCATGCGGGAACCACCTCTCAGACGTGCCAGAACCACGTGCGGCACATGACGGAACCCATTACCGGACAGACCGGAACCACCTGCTGGACACGCCAGAATCACCTGCCAAGAACACCGGAACCACCTGAACAGCTCGCCAGAAACACCTGCCGGACATGCCAAAATCACCTGCCGGCTACACCAGAACCTCTTGCCGGACACTCCGGAATCACCTGCCAGACATGATGCAACCAAATGTCAGACGTGCCAGAACCACGTGCCAGAGACACCGGATGCAACTGCCGAGCATGCCGGAACCTCCTGCTCAACTCGCTGTAACCACCTGCCGGGGACGCCAAAATCACCTGTCAGCTAGGCCAGAACCACGTGGCGGACTCTATGGAATCACCCGCCGGGCATGCCGGAACCAGCTCTCAGACGTGCCAGAAGCACGTGCCGGACACGCCGGAACCACCTACTAGAGAGACCGGAACCACCTGCCAGACCCGCCTGAACCACCTGCTGAGTACGCTGGAACAACCTGCTCTACTCGCTGGAGCCACCTGCTGGACACGCCAAAATCACCTGATGGCTACGCCAGCACCACTCGGCAGACAAGCCAGAATCACCTGCAGGGTATGCCGGAACCACCTCTCAGACGTGCCAGAACCCCTTGTCGGACACTCCGGAATCACCTGTCAGGCATGCCGGAACCACCTCTCGAACGTGCCAGAATGACGTGCCAGAGACACCGGATGCACCTGCCGAGCACGCCGGAACCTCCTGTTCGACTCGCCGGAACCACCAGCCAGAGACGCCAAAATCCCCTGCCAGGTAGGCCAGAATCACATGGCGGACGCTCCGGAATCTCCCGCCGGGAAGGTAGGAACCACCTCTCAAACATACTGGAAGCACGTGCCGGACATGCCGGCACCACGTACTGGACAGACCAGAAACACCTGCCGGACCTGCCTGAACCACCTGCTGAGCACACCGGAACAACTTGCTCGACTCGCTGGAGCCACCTGCTGGACACCCCAAAATCACCAGCCAGCTATGCCAGAGCCACTTGCCGTACACTCCGGAATCACCTGCTGGTTACACCAGAGCCACTTGGTGGACAATCCAGAATCACCTGCCGGACATGCCAGAACCACCTGTCACACATGCCGGAACCACGTGCCTGACACGCCGGAACCACCTCGCGGACAGACCGGAACCACCTACCAGACATGCCTGAACCACCTGCCGAGCATGCCGGAACCACCTGCCGGACACGCCAAAATCACCTGCGGGCTAGGCCAGAACCACTTGTAGGACTCTCCTGGAGCACCTGCCGGGCATGCGGGAACCACCTCTCAGACGTGCCAGAACCACGTGCGGCACATGACGGAACCCATTACCGGACAGACCGGAACCACCTGCTGGACACGCCAGAATCACCTGCCAAGAACACCGGAACCACCTGAACAGCTCGCCAGAAACACCTGCCGGGCATGCCAAAATCACCTGCCGGCTACACCAGAACCTCTTGCCGGACACTCCGGAATCACCTGCCAGACATGATGCAACCAAATGTCAGACGTGCCAGAACCACGTGCCAGAGACACCGGATGCAACTGCCGAGCATGCCGGAACCTCCTGCTCAACTCGCTGTAACCACCTGCCGGGGACGCCAAAATCACCTGTCAGCTAGGCCAGAACCACGTGGCGGACTCTATGGAATCACCCGCCGGGCATGCCGGAACCAGCTCTCAGACGTGCCAGAAGCACGTGCCGGACACGCCGGAACCACCTACTAGAGAGACCGGAACCACCTGCCAGACCCGCCTGAACCACCTGCTGAGTACGCTGGAACAACCTGCTCTACTCGCTGGAGCCACCTGCTGGACACGCCAAAATCACCTGATGGCTACGCCAGCACCACTCGGCAGACAAGCCAGAATCACCTGCAGGGTATGCCGGAACCACCTCTCAGACGTGCCAGAACCCCTTGTCGGACACTCCGGAATCACCTGTCAGGCATGCCGGAACCACCTCTCGAACGTGCCAGAATGACGTGCCAGAGACACCGGATGCACCTGCCGAGCACGCCGGAACCTCCTGTTCGACTCGCCGGAACCACCAGCCAGAGACGCCAAAATCCCCTGCCAGGTAGGCCAGAATCACATGGCGGACGCTCCGGAATCTCCCGCCGGGAAGGTAGGAACCACCTCTCAAACATACTGGAAGCACGTGCCGGACATGCCGGCACCACGTACTGGACAGACCAGAAACACCTGCCGGACCTGCCTGAACCACCTGCTGAGCACACCGGAACAACTTGCTCGACTCGCTGGAGCCACCTGCTGGACACCCCAAAATCACCAGCCAGCTATGCCAGAGCCACTTGCCGTACACTCCGGAATCACCTGCTGGTTACACCAGAGCCACTTGGTGGACAATCCAGAATCACCTGCCGGACATGCCAGAACCACCTGTCACACATGCCGGAACCACGTGCCTGACACGCCGGAACCACCTCGCGGACAGACCGGAACCACCTACCAGACATGCCTGAACCACCTGCCGAGCATGCCGGAACCACCTGCCGGACACGCCAAAATCACCTGCGGGCTAGGCCAGAACCACTTGTAGGACTCTCCTGGAGCACCTGCCGGGCATGCGGGAACCACCTCTCAGACGTGCCAGAACCACGTGCGGCACATGACGGAACCCATTACCGGACAGACCGGAACCACCTGCTGGACACGCCAGAATCACCTGCCAAGAACACCGGAACCACCTGAACAGCTCGCCAGAAACACCTGCCGGACATGCCAAAATCACCTGCCGGCTACACCAGAACCTCTTGCCGGACACTCCGGAATCACCTGCCAGACATGATGCAACCAAATGTCAGACGTGCCAGAACCACGTGCCAGAGACACCGGATGCAACTGCCGAGCATGCCGGAACCTCCTGCTCAACTCGCTGTAACCACCTGCCGGGGACGCCAAAATCACCTGTCAGCTAGGCCAGAACCACGTGGCGGACTCTATGGAATCACCCGCCGGGCATGCCGGAACCAGCTCTCAGACGTGCCAGAAGCACGTGCCGGACACGCCGGAACCACCTACTAGAGAGACCGGAACCACCTGCCAGACCCGCCTGAACCACCTGCTGAGTACGCTGGAACAACCTGCTCTACTCGCTGGAGCCACCTGCTGGACACGCCAAAATCACCTGATGGCTACGCCAGCACCACTCGGCAGACAAGCCAGAATCACCTGCAGGGTATGCCGGAACCACCTCTCAGACGTGCCAGAACCCCTTGTCGGACACTCCGGAATCACCTGTCAGGCATGCCGGAACCACCTCTCGAACGTGCCAGAATGACGTGCCAGAGACACCGGATGCACCTGCCGAGCACGCCGGAACCTCCTGTTCGACTCGCCGGAACCACCAGCCAGAGACGCCAAAATCCCCTGCCAGGTAGGCCAGAATCACATGGCGGACGCTCCGGAATCTCCCGCCGGGAAGGTAGGAACCACCTCTCAAACATACTGGAAGCACGTGCCGGACATGCCGGCACCACGTACTGGACAGACCAGAAACACCTGCCGGACCTGCCTGAACCACCTGCTGAGCACACCGGAACAACTTGCTCGACTCGCTGGAGCCACCTGCTGGACACCCCAAAATCACCAGCCAGCTATGCCAGAGCCACTTGCCGTACACTCCGGAATCACCTGCTGGTTACACCAGAGCCACTTGGTGGACAATCCAGAATCACCTGCCGGACATGCCAGAACCACCTGTCACACATGCCGGAACCACGTGCCTGACACGCCGGAACCACCTCGCGGACAGACCGGAACCACCTACCAGACATGCCTGAACCACCTGCCGAGCATGCCGGAACCACCTGCCGGACACGCCAAAATCACCTGCGGGCTAGGCCAGAACCACTTGTAGGACTCTCCTGGAGCACCTGCCGGGCATGCGGGAACCACCTCTCAGACGTGCCAGAACCACGTGCGGCACATGACGGAACCCATTACCGGACAGACCGGAACCACCTGCTGGACACGCCAGAATCACCTGCCAAGAACACCGGAACCACCTGAACAGCTCGCCAGAAACACCTGCCGGACATGCCAAAATCACCTGCCGGCTACACCAGAACCTCTTGCCGGACACTCCGGAATCACCTGCCAGACATGATGCAACCAAATGTCAGACGTGCCAGAACCACGTGCCAGAGACACCGGATGCAACTGCCGAGCATGCCGGAACCTCCTGCTCAACTCGCTGTAACCACCTGCCGGGGACGCCAAAATCACCTGTCAGCTAGGCCAGAACCACGTGGCGGACTCTATGGAATCACCCGCCGGGCATGCCGGAACCAGCTCTCAGACGTGCCAGAAGCACGTGCCGGACACGCCGGAACCACCTACTAGAGAGACCGGAACCACCTGCCAGACCCGCCTGAACCACCTGCTGAGTACGCTGGAACAACCTGCTCTACTCGCTGGAGCCACCTGCTGGACACGCCAAAATCACCTGATGGCTACGCCAGCACCACTCGGCAGACAAGCCAGAATCACCTGCAGGGTATGCCGGAACCACCTCTCAGACGTGCCAGAACCCCTTGTCGGACACTCCGGAATCACCTGTCAGGCATGCCGGAACCACCTCTCGAACGTGCCAGAATGACGTGCCAGAGACACCGGATGCACCTGCCGAGCACGCCGGAACCTCCTGTTCGACTCGCCGGAACCACCAGCCAGAGACGCCAAAATCCCCTGCCAGGTAGGCCAGAATCACATGGCGGACGCTCCGGAATCTCCCGCCGGGAAGGTAGGAACCACCTCTCAAACATACTGGAAGCACGTGCCGGACATGCCGGCACCACGTACTGGACAGACCAGAAACACCTGCCGGACCTGCCTGAACCACCTGCTGAGCACACCGGAACAACTTGCTCGACTCGCTGGAGCCACCTGCTGGACACCCCAAAATCACCAGCCAGCTATGCCAGAGCCACTTGCCGTACACTCCGGAATCACCTGCTGGTTACACCAGAGCCACTTGGTGGACAATCCAGAATCACCTGCCGGACATGCCAGAACCACCTGTCACACATGCCGGAACCACGTGCCTGACACGCCGGAACCACCTCGCGGACAGACCGGAACCACCTACCAGACATGCCTGAACCACCTGCCGAGCATGCCGGAACCACCTGCCGGACACGCCAAAATCACCTGCGGGCTAGGCCAGAACCACTTGTAGGACTCTCCTGGAGCACCTGCCGGGCATGCGGGAACCACCTCTCAGACGTGCCAGAACCACGTGCGGCACATGACGGAACCCATTACCGGACAGACCGGAACCACCTGCTGGACACGCCAGAATCACCTGCCAAGAACACCGGAACCACCTGAACAGCTCGCCAGAAACACCTGCCGGGCATGCCAAAATCACCTGCCGGCTACACCAGAACCTCTTGCCGGACACTCCGGAATCACCTGCCAGACATGATGCAACCAAATGTCAGACGTGCCAGAACCACGTGCCAGAGACACCGGATGCAACTGCCGAGCATGCCGGAACCTCCTGCTCAACTCGCTGTAACCACCTGCCGGGGACGCCAAAATCACCTGTCAGCTAGGCCAGAACCACGTGGCGGACTCTATGGAATCACCCGCCGGGCATGCCGGAACCAGCTCTCAGACGTGCCAGAAGCACGTGCCGGACACGCCGGAACCACCTACTAGAGAGACCGGAACCACCTGCCAGACCCGCCTGAACCACCTGCTGAGTACGCTGGAACAACCTGCTCTACTCGCTGGAGCCACCTGCTGGACACGCCAAAATCACCTGATGGCTACGCCAGCACCACTCGGCAGACAAGCCAGAATCACCTGCAGGGTATGCCGGAACCACCTCTCAGACGTGCCAGAACCCCTTGTCGGACACTCCGGAATCACCTGTCAGGCATGCCGGAACCACCTCTCGAACGTGCCAGAATGACGTGCCAGAGACACCGGATGCACCTGCCGAGCACGCCGGAACCTCCTCTTCGACTCGCCGGAACCACCAGCCAGAGACGCCAAAATCCCCTGCCAGGTAGGCCAGAATCACATGGCGGACGCTCCGGAATCTCCCGCCGGGAAGGTAGGAACCACCTCTCAAACATACTGGAAGCACGTGCCGGACATGCCGGCACCACGTACTGGACAGACCAGAAACACCTGCCGGACCTGCCTGAACCACCTGCTGAGCACACCGGAACAACTTGCTCGACTCGCTGGAGCCACCTGCTGGACACCCCAAAATCACCAGCCAGCTATGCCAGAGCCACTTGCCGTACACTCCGGAATCACCTGCTGGTTACACCAGAGCCACTTGGTGGACAATCCAGAATCACCTGCCGGACATGCCAGAACCACCTGTCACACATGCCGGAACCACGTGCCTGACACGCCGGAACCACCTCGCGGACAGACCGGAACCACCTACCAGACATGCCTGAACCACCTGCCGAGCATGCCGGAACCACCTGCCGGACACGCCAAAATCACCTGCGGGCTAGGCCAGAACCACTTGTAGGACTCTCCTGGAGCACCTGCCGGGCATGCGGGAACCACCTCTCAGACGTGCCAGAACCACGTGCGGCACATGACGGAACCCATTACCGGACAGACCGGAACCACCTGCTGGACACGCCAGAATCACCTGCCAAGAACACCGGAACCACCTGAACAGCTCGCCAGAAACACCTGCCGGGCATGCCAAAATCACCTGCCGGCTACACCAGAACCTCTTGCCGGACACTCCGGAATCACCTGCCAGACATGATGCAACCAAATGTCAGACGTGCCAGAACCACGTGCCAGAGACACCGGATGCAACTGCCGAGCATGCCGGAACCTCCTGCTCAACTCGCTGTAACCACCTGCCGGGGACGCCAAAATCACCTGTCAGCTAGGCCAGAACCACGTGGCGGACTCTATGGAATCACCCGCCGGGCATGCCGGAACCAGCTCTCAGACGTGCCAGAAGCACGTGCCGGACACGCCGGAACCACCTACTAGAGAGACCGGAACCACCTGCCAGACCCGCCTGAACCACCTGCTGAGTACGCTGGAACAACCTGCTCTACTCGCTGGAGCCACCTGCTGGACACGCCAAAATCACCTGATGGCTACGCCAGCACCACTCGGCAGACAAGCCAGAATCACCTGCAGGGTATGCCGGAACCACCTCTCAGACGTGCCAGAACCCCTTGTCGGACACTCCGGAATCACCTGTCAGGCATGCCGGAACCACCTCTCGAGCGTGCCAGAATGACGTGCCAGAGACACCGGATGCACCTGCCGAGCACGCCGGAACCTCCTGTTCGACTCGCCGGAACCACCAGCCAGAGACGCCAAAATCCCCTGCCAGGTAGGCCAGAATCACATGGCGGACGCTCCGGAATCTCCCGCCGGGAAGGTAGGAACCACCTCTCAAACATACTGGAAGCACGTGCCGGACATGCCGGCACCACGTACTGGACAGACCAGAAACACCTGCCGGACCTGCCTGAACCACCTGCTGAGCACACCGGAACAACTTGCTCGACTCGCTGGAGCCACCTGCTGGACACCCCAAAATCACCAGCCAGCTATGCCAGAGCCACTTGCCGTACACTCCGGAATCACCTGCTGGTTACACCAGAGCCACTTGGTGGACAATCCAGAATCACCTGCCGGACATGCCAGAACCACCTGTCACACATGCCGGAACCACGTGCCTGACACGCCGGAACCACCTCGCGGACAGACCGGAACCACCTACCAGACATGCCTGAACCACCTGCCGAGCATGCCGGAACCACCTGCCGGACACGCCAAAATCACCTGCGGGCTAGGCCAGAACCACTTGTAGGACTCTCCTGGAGCACCTGCCGGGCATGCGGGAACCACCTCTCAGACGTGCCAGAACCACGTGCGGCACATGACGGAACCCATTACCGGACAGACCGGAACCACCTGCTGGACACGCCAGAATCACCTGCCAAGAACACCGGAACCACCTGAACAGCTCGCCAGAAACACCTGCCGGGCATGCCAAAATCACCTGCCGGCTACACCAGAACCTCTTGCCGGACACTCCGGAATCACCTGCCAGACATGATGCAACCAAATGTCAGACGTGCCAGAACCACGTGCCAGAGACACCGGATGCAACTGCCGAGCATGCCGGAACCTCCTGCTCAACTCGCTGTAACCACCTGCCGGGGACGCCAAAATCACCTGTCAGCTAGGCCAGAACCACGTGGCGGACTCTATGGAATCACCCGCCGGGCATGCCGGAACCAGCTCTCAGACGTGCCAGAAGCACGTGCCGGACACGCCGGAACCACCTACTAGAGAGACCGGAACCACCTGCCAGACCCGCCTGAACCACCTGCTGAGTACGCTGGAACAACCTGCTCTACTCGCTGGAGCCACCTGCTGGACACGCCAAAATCACCTGATGGCTACGCCAGCACCACTCGGCAGACAAGCCAGAATCACCTGCAGGGTATGCCGGAACCACCTCTCAGACGTGCCAGAACCCCTTGTCGGACACTCCGGAATCACCTGTCAGGCATGCCGGAACCACCTCTCGAGCGTGCCAGAATGACGTGCCAGAGACACCGGATGCACCTGCCGAGCACGCCGGAACCTCCTCTTCGACTCGCCGGAACCACCAGCCAGAGACGCCAAAATCCCCTGCCAGGTAGGCCAGAATCACATGGCGGACGCTCCGGAATCTCCCGCCGGGAAGGTAGGAACCACCTCTCAAACATACTGGAAGCACGTGCCGGACATGCCGGCACCACGTACTGGACAGACCAGAAACACCTGCCGGACCTGCCTGAACCACCTGCTGAGCACACCGGAACAACTTGCTCGACTCGCTGGAGCCACCTGCTGGACACCCCAAAATCACCAGCCAGCTATGCCAGAGCCACTTGCCGTACACTCCGGAATCACCTGCTGGTTACACCAGAGCCACTTGGTGGACAATCCAGAATCACCTGCCGGACATGCCAGAACCACCTGTCACACATGCCGGAACCACGTGCCTGACACGCCGGAACCACCTCGCGGACAGACCGGAACCACCTACCAGACATGCCTGAACCACCTGCCGAGCATGCCGGAACCACCTGCCGGACACGCCAAAACCACCTGCGGGCTAGGCCAGAACCACTTGTAGGACTCTCCTGGAGCACCTGCCGGGCATGCGGGAACCACCTCTCAGACGTGCCAGAACCACGTGCGGCACATGACGGAACCCATTACCGGACAGACCGGAACCACCTGCTGGACACGCCAGAATCACCTGCCAAGAACACCGGAACCACCTGAACAGCTCGCCAGAAACACCTGCCGGACATGCCAAAATCACCTGCCGGCTACACCAGAACCTCTTGCCGGACACTCCGGAATCACCTGCCAGACATGATGCAACCAAATGTCAGACGTGCCAGAACCACGTGCCAGAGACACCGGATGCAACTGCCGAGCATGCCGGAACCTCCTGCTCAACTCGCTGTAACCACCTGCCGGGGACGCCAAAATCACCTGTCAGCTAGGCCAGAACCACGTGGCGGACTCTATGGAATCACCCGCCGGGCATGCCGGAACCAGCTCTCAGACGTGCCAGAAGCACGTGCCGGACACGCCGGAACCACCTACTAGAGAGACCGGAACCACCTGCCAGACCCGCCTGAACCACCTGCTGAGTACGCTGGAACAACCTGCTCTACTCGCTGGAGCCACCTGCTGGACACGCCAAAATCACCTGATGGCTACGCCAGCACCACTCGGCAGACAAGCCAGAATCACCTGCAGGGTATGCCGGAACCACCTCTCAGACGTGCCAGAACCCCTTGTCGGACACTCCGGAATCACCTGTCAGGCATGCCGGAACCACCTCTCGAGCGTGCCAGAATGACGTGCCAGAGACACCGGATGCACCTGCCGAGCACGCCGGAACCTCCTGTTCGACTCGCCGGAACCACCAGCCAGAGACGCCAAAATCCCCTGCCAGGTAGGCCAGAATCACATGGCGGACGCTCCGGAATCTCCCGCCGGGAAGGTAGGAACCACCTCTCAAACATACTGGAAGCACGTGCCGGACATGCCGGCACCACGTACTGGACAGACCAGAAACACCTGCCGGACCTGCCTGAACCACCTGCTGAGCACACCGGAACAACTTGCTCGACTCGCTGGAGCCACCTGCTGGACACCCCAAAATCACCAGCCAGCTATGCCAGAGCCACTTGCCGTACACTCCGGAATCACCTGCTGGTTACACCAGAGCCACTTGGTGGACAATCCAGAATCACCTGCCGGACATGCCAGAACCACCTGTCACACATGCCGGAACCACGTGCCTGACACGCCGGAACCACCTCGCGGACAGACCGGAACCACCTACCAGACATGCCTGAACCACCTGCCGAGCATGCCGGAACCACCTGCCGGACACGCCAAAACCACCTGCGGGCTAGGCCAGAACCACTTGTAGGACTCTCCTGGAGCACCTGCCGGGCATGCGGGAACCACCTCTCAGACGTGCCAGAACCACGTGCGGCACATGACGGAACCCATTACCGGACAGACCGGAACCACCTGCTGGACACGCCAGAATCACCTGCCAAGAACACCGGAACCACCTGAACAGCTCGCCAGAAACACCTGCCGGACATGCCAAAATCACCTGCCGGCTACACCAGAACCTCTTGCCGGACACTCCGGAATCACCTGCCAGACATGATGCAACCAAATGTCAGACGTGCCAGAACCACGTGCCAGAGACACCGGATGCAACTGCCGAGCATGCCGGAACCTCCTGCTCAACTCGCTGTAACCACCTGCCGGGGACGCCAAAATCACCTGTCAGCTAGGCCAGAACCACGTGGCGGACTCTATGGAATCACCCGCCGGGCATGCCGGAACCAGCTCTCAGACGTGCCAGAAGCACGTGCCGGACACGCCGGAACCACCTACTAGAGAGACCGGAACCACCTGCCAGACCCGCCTGAACCACCTGCTGAGTACGCTGGAACAACCTGCTCTACTCGCTGGAGCCACCTGCTGGACACGCCAAAATCACCTGATGGCTACGCCAGCACCACTCGGCAGACAAGCCAGAATCACCTGCAGGGTATGCCGGAACCACCTCTCAGACGTGCCAGAACCCCTTGTCGGACACTCCGGAATCACCTGTCAGGCATGCCGGAACCACCTCTCGAGCGTGCCAGAATGACGTGCCAGAGACACCGGATGCACCTGCCGAGCACGCCGGAACCTCCTCTTCGACTCGCCGGAACCACCAGCCAGAGACGCCAAAATCCCCTGCCAGGTAGGCCAGAATCACATGGCGGACGCTCCGGAATCTCCCGCCGGGAAGGTAGGAACCACCTCTCAAACATACTGGAAGCACGTGCCGGACATGCCGGCACCACGTACTGGACAGACCAGAAACACCTGCCGGACCTGCCTGAACCACCTGCTGAGCACACCGGAACAACTTGCTCGACTCGCTGGAGCCACCTGCTGGACACCCCAAAATCACCAGCCAGCTATGCCAGAGCCACTTGCCGTACACTCCGGAATCACCTGCTGGTTACACCAGAGCCACTTGGTGGACAATCCAGAATCACCTGCCGGACATGCCAGAACCACCTGTCACACATGCCGGAACCACGTGCCTGACACGCCGGAACCACCTCGCGGACAGACCGGAACCACCTACCAGACATGCCTGAACCACCTGCCGAGCATGCCGGAACCACCTGCCGGACACGCCAAAACCACCTGCGGGCTAGGCCAGAACCACTTGTAGGACTCTCCTGGAGCACCTGCCGGGCATGCGGGAACCACCTCTCAGACGTGCCAGAACCACGTGCGGCACATGACGGAACCCATTACCGGACAGACCGGAACCACCTGCTGGACACGCCAGAATCACCTGCCAAGAACACCGGAACCACCTGAACAGCTCGCCAGAAACACCTGCCGGACATGCCAAAATCACCTGCCGGCTACACCAGAACCTCTTGCCGGACACTCCGGAATCACCTGCCAGACATGATGCAACCAAATGTCAGACGTGCCAGAACCACGTGCCAGAGACACCGGATGCAACTGCCGAGCATGCCGGAACCTCCTGCTCAACTCGCTGTAACCACCTGCCGGGGACGCCAAAATCACCTGTCAGCTAGGCCAGAACCACGTGGCGGACTCTATGGAATCACCCGCCGGGCATGCCGGAACCAGCTCTCAGACGTGCCAGAAGCACGTGCCGGACACGCCGGAACCACCTACTAGAGAGACCGGAACCACCTGCCAGACCCGCCTGAACCACCTGCTGAGTACGCTGGAACAACCTGCTCTACTCGCTGGAGCCACCTGCTGGACACGCCAAAATCACCTGATGGCTACGCCAGCACCACTCGGCAGACAAGCCAGAATCACCTGCAGGGTATGCCGGAACCACCTCTCAGACGTGCCAGAACCCCTTGTCGGACACTCCGGAATCACCTGTCAGGCATGCCGGAACCACCTCTCGAGCGTGCCAGAATGACGTGCCAGAGACACCGGATGCACCTGCCGAGCACGCCGGAACCTCCTCTTCGACTCGCCGGAACCACCAGCCAGAGACGCCAAAATCCCCTGCCAGGTAGGCCAGAATCACATGGCGGACGCTCCGGAATCTCCCGCCGGGAAGGTAGGAACCACCTCTCAAACATACTGGAAGCACGTGCCGGACATGCCGGCACCACGTACTGGACAGACCAGAAACACCTGCCGGACCTGCCTGAACCACCTGCTGAGCACACCGGAACAACTTGCTCGACTCGCTGGAGCCACCTGCTGGACACCCCAAAATCACCAGCCAGCTATGCCAGAGCCACTTGCCGTACACTCCGGAATCACCTGCTGGTTACACCAGAGCCACTTGGTGGACAATCCAGAATCACCTGCCGGACATGCCAGAACCACCTGTCACACATGCCGGAACCACGTGCCTGACACGCCGGAACCACCTCGCGGACAGACCGGAACCACCTACCAGACATGCCTGAACCACCTGCCGAGCATGCCGGAACCACCTGCCGGACACGCCAAAATCACCTGCGGGCTAGGCCAGAACCACTTGTAGGACTCTCCTGGAGCACCTGCCGGGCATGCGGGAACCACCTCTCAGACGTGCCAGAACCACGTGCGGCACATGACGGAACCCATTACCGGACAGACCGGAACCACCTGCTGGACACGCCAGAATCACCTGCCAAGAACACCGGAACCACCTGAACAGCTCGCCAGAAACACCTGCCGGGCATGCCAAAATCACCTGCCGGCTACACCAGAACCTCTTGCCGGACACTCCGGAATCACCTGCCAGACATGATGCAACCAAATGTCAGACGTGCCAGAACCACGTGCCAGAGACACCGGATGCAACTGCCGAGCATGCCGGAACCTCCTGCTCAACTCGCTGTAACCACCTGCCGGGGACGCCAAAATCACCTGTCAGCTAGGCCAGAACCACGTGGCGGACTCTATGGAATCACCCGCCGGGCATGCCGGAACCAGCTCTCAGACGTGCCAGAAGCACGTGCCGGACACGCCGGAACCACCTACTAGAGAGACCGGAACCACCTGCCAGACCCGCCTGAACCACCTGCTGAGTACGCTGGAACAACCTGCTCTACTCGCTGGAGCCACCTGCTGGACACGCCAAAATCACCTGATGGCTACGCCAGCACCACTCGGCAGACAAGCCAGAATCACCTGCAGGGTATGCCGGAACCACCTCTCAGACGTGCCAGAACCCCTTGTCGGACACTCCGGAATCACCTGTCAGGCATGCCGGAACCACCTCTCGAGCGTGCCAGAATGACGTGCCAGAGACACCGGATGCACCTGCCGAGCACGCCGGAACCTCCTCTTCGACTCGCCGGAACCACCAGCCAGAGACGCCAAAATCCCCTGCCAGGTAGGCCAGAATCACATGGCGGACGCTCCGGAATCTCCCGCCGGGAAGGTAGGAACCACCTCTCAAACATACTGGAAGCACGTGCCGGACATGCCGGCACCACGTACTGGACAGACCAGAAACACCTGCCGGACCTGCCTGAACCACCTGCTGAGCACACCGGAACAACTTGCTCGACTCGCTGGAGCCACCTGCTGGACACCCCAAAATCACCAGCCAGCTATGCCAGAGCCACTTGCCGTACACTCCGGAATCACCTGCTGGTTACACCAGAGCCACTTGGTGGACAATCCAGAATCACCTGCCGGACATGCCAGAACCACCTGTCACACATGCCGGAACCACGTGCCTGACACGCCGGAACCACCTCGCGGACAGACCGGAACCACCTACCAGACATGCCTGAACCACCTGCCGAGCATGCCGGAACCACCTGCCGGACACGCCAAAACCACCTGCGGGCTAGGCCAGAACCACTTGTAGGACTCTCCTGGAGCACCTGCCGGGCATGCGGGAACCACCTCTCAGACGTGCCAGAACCACGTGCGGCACATGACGGAACCCATTACCGGACAGACCGGAACCACCTGCTGGACACGCCAGAATCACCTGCCAAGAACACCGGAACCACCTGAACAGCTCGCCAGAAACACCTGCCGGACATGCCAAAATCACCTGCCGGCTACACCAGAACCTCTTGCCGGACACTCCGGAATCACCTGCCAGACATGATGCAACCAAATGTCAGACGTGCCAGAACCACGTGCCAGAGACACCGGATGCAACTGCCGAGCATGCCGGAACCTCCTGCTCAACTCGCTGTAACCACCTGCCGGGGACGCCAAAATCACCTGTCAGCTAGGCCAGAACCACGTGGCGGACTCTATGGAATCACCCGCCGGGCATGCCGGAACCAGCTCTCAGACGTGCCAGAAGCACGTGCCGGACACGCCGGAACCACCTACTAGAGAGACCGGAACCACCTGCCAGACCCGCCTGAACCACCTGCTGAGTACGCTGGAACAACCTGCTCTACTCGCTGGAGCCACCTGCTGGACACGCCAAAATCACCTGATGGCTACGCCAGCACCACTCGGCAGACAAGCCAGAATCACCTGCAGGGTATGCCGGAACCACCTCTCAGACGTGCCAGAACCCCTTGTCGGACACTCCGGAATCACCTGTCAGGCATGCCGGAACCACCTCTCGAGCGTGCCAGAATGACGTGCCAGAGACACCGGATGCACCTGCCGAGCACGCCGGAACCTCCTCTTCGACTCGCCGGAACCACCAGCCAGAGACGCCAAAATCCCCTGCCAGGTAGGCCAGAATCACATGGCGGACGCTCCGGAATCTCCCGCCGGGAAGGTAGGAACCACCTCTCAAACATACTGGAAGCACGTGCCGGACATGCCGGCACCACGTACTGGACAGACCAGAAACACCTGCCGGACCTGCCTGAACCACCTGCTGAGCACACCGGAACAACTTGCTCGACTCGCTGGAGCCACCTGCTGGACACCCCAAAATCACCAGCCAGCTATGCCAGAGCCACTTGCCGTACACTCCGGAATCACCTGCTGGTTACACCAGAGCCACTTGGTGGACAATCCAGAATCACCTGCCGGACATGCCAGAACCACCTGTCACACATGCCGGAACCACGTGCCTGACACGCCGGAACCACCTCGCGGACAGACCGGAACCACCTACCAGACATGCCTGAACCACCTGCCGAGCATGCCGGAACCACCTGCCGGACACGCCAAAACCACCTGCGGGCTAGGCCAGAACCACTTGTAGGACTCTCCTGGAGCACCTGCCGGGCATGCGGGAACCACCTCTCAGACGTGCCAGAACCACGTGCGGCACATGACGGAACCCATTACCGGACAGACCGGAACCACCTGCTGGACACGCCAGAATCACCTGCCAAGAACACCGGAACCACCTGAACAGCTCGCCAGAAACACCTGCCGGACATGCCAAAATCACCTGCCGGCTACACCAGAACCTCTTGCCGGACACTCCGGAATCACCTGCCAGACATGATGCAACCAAATGTCAGACGTGCCAGAACCACGTGCCAGAGACACCGGATGCAACTGCCGAGCATGCCGGAACCTCCTGCTCAACTCGCTGTAACCACCTGCCGGGGACGCCAAAATCACCTGTCAGCTAGGCCAGAACCACGTGGCGGACTCTATGGAATCACCCGCCGGGCATGCCGGAACCAGCTCTCAGACGTGCCAGAAGCACGTGCCGGACACGCCGGAACCACCTACTAGAGAGACCGGAACCACCTGCCAGACCCGCCTGAACCACCTGCTGAGTACGCTGGAACAACCTGCTCTACTCGCTGGAGCCACCTGCTGGACACGCCAAAATCACCTGATGGCTACGCCAGCACCACTCGGCAGACAAGCCAGAATCACCTGCAGGGTATGCCGGAACCACCTCTCAGACGTGCCAGAACCCCTTGTCGGACACTCCGGAATCACCTGTCAGGCATGCCGGAACCACCTCTCGAGCGTGCCAGAATGACGTGCCAGAGACACCGGATGCACCTGCCGAGCACGCCGGAACCTCCTGTTCGACTCGCCGGAACCACCAGCCAGAGACGCCAAAATCCCCTGCCAGGTAGGCCAGAATCACATGGCGGACGCTCCGGAATCTCCCGCCGGGAAGGTAGGAACCACCTCTCAAACATACTGGAAGCACGTGCCGGACATGCCGGCACCACGTACTGGACAGACCAGAAACACCTGCCGGACCTGCCTGAACCACCTGCTGAGCACACCGGAACAACTTGCTCGACTCGCTGGAGCCACCTGCTGGACACCCCAAAATCACCAGCCAGCTATGCCAGAGCCACTTGCCGTACACTCCGGAATCACCTGCTGGTTACACCAGAGCCACTTGGTGGACAATCCAGAATCACCTGCCGGACATGCCAGAACCACCTGTCACACATGCCGGAACCACGTGCCTGACACGCCGGAACCACCTCGCGGACAGACCGGAACCACCTACCAGACATGCCTGAACCACCTGCCGAGCATGCCGGAACCACCTGCCGGACACGCCAAAACCACCTGCGGGCTAGGCCAGAACCACTTGTAGGACTCTCCTGGAGCACCTGCCGGGCATGCGGGAACCACCTCTCAGACGTGCCAGAACCACGTGCGGCACATGACGGAACCCATTACCGGACAGACCGGAACCACCTGCTGGACACGCCAGAATCACCTGCCAAGAACACCGGAACCACCTGAACAGCTCGCCAGAAACACCTGCCGGACATGCCAAAATCACCTGCCGGCTACACCAGAACCTCTTGCCGGACACTCCGGAATCACCTGCCAGACATGATGCAACCAAATGTCAGACGTGCCAGAACCACGTGCCAGAGACACCGGATGCAACTGCCGAGCATGCCGGAACCTCCTGCTCAACTCGCTGTAACCACCTGCCGGGGACGCCAAAATCACCTGTCAGCTAGGCCAGAACCACGTGGCGGACTCTATGGAATCACCCGCCGGGCATGCCGGAACCAGCTCTCAGACGTGCCAGAAGCACGTGCCGGACACGCCGGAACCACCTACTAGAGAGACCGGAACCACCTGCCAGACCCGCCTGAACCACCTGCTGAGTACGCTGGAACAACCTGCTCTACTCGCTGGAGCCACCTGCTGGACACGCCAAAATCACCTGATGGCTACGCCAGCACCACTCGGCAGACAAGCCAGAATCACCTGCAGGGTATGCCGGAACCACCTCTCAGACGTGCCAGAACCCCTTGTCGGACACTCCGGAATCACCTGTCAGGCATGCCGGAACCACCTCTCGAGCGTGCCAGAATGACGTGCCAGAGACACCGGATGCACCTGCCGAGCACGCCGGAACCTCCTCTTCGACTCGCCGGAACCACCAGCCAGAGACGCCAAAATCCCCTGCCAGGTAGGCCAGAATCACATGGCGGACGCTCCGGAATCTCCCGCCGGGAAGGTAGGAACCACCTCTCAAACATACTGGAAGCACGTGCCGGACATGCCGGCACCACGTACTGGACAGACCAGAAACACCTGCCGGACCTGCCTGAACCACCTGCTGAGCACACCGGAACAACTTGCTCGACTCGCTGGAGCCACCTGCTGGACACCCCAAAATCACCAGCCAGCTATGCCAGAGCCACTTGCCGTACACTCCGGAATCACCTGCTGGTTACACCAGAGCCACTTGGTGGACAATCCAGAATCACCTGCCGGACATGCCAGAACCACCTGTCACACATGCCGGAACCACGTGCCTGACACGCCGGAACCACCTCGCGGACAGACCGGAACCACCTACCAGACATGCCTGAACCACCTGCCGAGCATGCCGGAACCACCTGCCGGACACGCCAAAACCACCTGCGGGCTAGGCCAGAACCACTTGTAGGACTCTCCTGGAGCACCTGCCGGGCATGCGGGAACCACCTCTCAGACGTGCCAGAACCACGTGCGGCACATGACGGAACCCATTACCGGACAGACCGGAACCACCTGCTGGACACGCCAGAATCACCTGCCAAGAACACCGGAACCACCTGAACAGCTCGCCAGAAACACCTGCCGGACATGCCAAAATCACCTGCCGGCTACACCAGAACCTCTTGCCGGACACTCCGGAATCACCTGCCAGACATGATGCAACCAAATGTCAGACGTGCCAGAACCACGTGCCAGAGACACCGGATGCAACTGCCGAGCATGCCGGAACCTCCTGCTCAACTCGCTGTAACCACCTGCCGGGGACGCCAAAATCACCTGTCAGCTAGGCCAGAACCACGTGGCGGACTCTATGGAATCACCCGCCGGGCATGCCGGAACCAGCTCTCAGACGTGCCAGAAGCACGTGCCGGACACGCCGGAACCACCTACTAGAGAGACCGGAACCACCTGCCAGACCCGCCTGAACCACCTGCTGAGTACGCTGGAACAACCTGCTCTACTCGCTGGAGCCACCTGCTGGACACGCCAAAATCACCTGATGGCTACGCCAGCACCACTCGGCAGACAAGCCAGAATCACCTGCAGGGTATGCCGGAACCACCTCTCAGACGTGCCAGAACCCCTTGTCGGACACTCCGGAATCACCTGTCAGGCATGCCGGAACCACCTCTCGAGCGTGCCAGAATGACGTGCCAGAGACACCGGATGCACCTGCCGAGCACGCCGGAACCTCCTCTTCGACTCGCCGGAACCACCAGCCAGAGACGCCAAAATCCCCTGCCAGGTAGGCCAGAATCACATGGCGGACGCTCCGGAATCTCCCGCCGGGAAGGTAGGAACCACCTCTCAAACATACTGGAAGCACGTGCCGGACATGCCGGCACCACGTACTGGACAGACCAGAAACACCTGCCGGACCTGCCTGAACCACCTGCTGAGCACACCGGAACAACTTGCTCGACTCGCTGGAGCCACCTGCTGGACACCCCAAAATCACCAGCCAGCTATGCCAGAGCCACTTGCCGTACACTCCGGAATCACCTGCTGGTTACACCAGAGCCACTTGGTGGACAATCCAGAATCACCTGCCGGACATGCCAGAACCACCTGTCACACATGCCGGAACCACGTGCCTGACACGCCGGAACCACCTCGCGGACAGACCGGAACCACCTACCAGACATGCCTGAACCACCTGCCGAGCATGCCGGAACCACCTGCCGGACACGCCAAAACCACCTGCGGGCTAGGCCAGAACCACTTGTAGGACTCTCCTGGAGCACCTGCCGGGCATGCGGGAACCACCTCTCAGACGTGCCAGAACCACGTGCGGCACATGACGGAACCCATTACCGGACAGACCGGAACCACCTGCTGGACACGCCAGAATCACCTGCCAAGAACACCGGAACCACCTGAACAGCTCGCCAGAAACACCTGCCGGACATGCCAAAATCACCTGCCGGCTACACCAGAACCTCTTGCCGGACACTCCGGAATCACCTGCCAGACATGATGCAACCAAATGTCAGACGTGCCAGAACCACGTGCCAGAGACACCGGATGCAACTGCCGAGCATGCCGGAACCTCCTGCTCAACTCGCTGTAACCACCTGCCGGGGACGCCAAAATCACCTGTCAGCTAGGCCAGAACCACGTGGCGGACTCTATGGAATCACCCGCCGGGCATGCCGGAACCAGCTCTCAGACGTGCCAGAAGCACGTGCCGGACACGCCGGAACCACCTACTAGAGAGACCGGAACCACCTGCCAGACCCGCCTGAACCACCTGCTGAGTACGCTGGAACAACCTGCTCTACTCGCTGGAGCCACCTGCTGGACACGCCAAAATCACCTGATGGCTACGCCAGCACCACTCGGCAGACAAGCCAGAATCACCTGCAGGGTATGCCGGAACCACCTCTCAGACGTGCCAGAACCCCTTGTCGGACACTCCGGAATCACCTGTCAGGCATGCCGGAACCACCTCTCGAGCGTGCCAGAATGACGTGCCAGAGACACCGGATGCACCTGCCGAGCACGCCGGAACCTCCTCTTCGACTCGCCGGAACCACCAGCCAGAGACGCCAAAATCCCCTGCCAGGTAGGCCAGAATCACATGGCGGACGCTCCGGAATCTCCCGCCGGGAAGGTAGGAACCACCTCTCAAACATACTGGAAGCACGTGCCGGACATGCCGGCACCACGTACTGGACAGACCAGAAACACCTGCCGGACCTGCCTGAACCACCTGCTGAGCACACCGGAACAACTTGCTCGACTCGCTGGAGCCACCTGCTGGACACCCCAAAATCACCAGCCAGCTATGCCAGAGCCACTTGCCGTACACTCCGGAATCACCTGCTGGTTACACCAGAGCCACTTGGTGGACAATCCAGAATCACCTGCCGGACATGCCAGAACCACCTGTCACACATGCCGGAACCACGTGCCTGACACGCCGGAACCACCTCGCGGACAGACCGGAACCACCTACCAGACATGCCTGAACCACCTGCCGAGCATGCCGGAACCACCTGCCGGACACGCCAAAACCACCTGCGGGCTAGGCCAGAACCACTTGTAGGACTCTCCTGGAGCACCTGCCGGGCATGCGGGAACCACCTCTCAGACGTGCCAGAACCACGTGCGGCACATGACGGAACCCATTACCGGACAGACCGGAACCACCTGCTGGACACGCCAGAATCACCTGCCAAGAACACCGGAACCACCTGAACAGCTCGCCAGAAACACCTGCCGGACATGCCAAAATCACCTGCCGGCTACACCAGAACTTCTTGCCGGACACTCCGGAATCACCTGCCAGACATGATGCAACCAAATGTCAGACGTGCCAGAACCACGTGCCAGAGACACCGGATGCAACTGCCGAGCATGCCGGAACCTCCTGCTCAACTCGCTGTAACCACCTGCCGGGGACGCCAAAATCACCTGTCAGCTAGGCCAGAACCACGTGGCGGACTCTATGGAATCACCCGCCGGGCATGCCGGAACCAGCTCTCAGACGTGCCAGAAGCACGTGCCGGACACGCCGGAACCACCTACTAGAGAGACCGGAACCACCTGCCAGACCCGCCTGAACCACCTGCTGAGTACGCTGGAACAACCTGCTCTACTCGCTGGAGCCACCTGCTGGACACGCCAAAATCACCTGATGGCTACGCCAGCACCACTCGGCAGACAAGCCAGAATCACCTGCAGGGTATGCCGGAACCACCTCTCAGACGTGCCAGAACCCCTTGTCGGACACTCCGGAATCACCTGTCAGGCATGCCGGAACCACCTCTCGAGCGTGCCAGAATGACGTGCCAGAGACACCGGATGCACCTGCCGAGCACGCCGGAACCTCCTCTTCGACTCGCCGGAACCACCAGCCAGAGACGCCAAAATCCCCTGCCAGGTAGGCCAGAATCACATGGCGGACGCTCCGGAATCTCCCGCCGGGAAGGTAGGAACCACCTCTCAAACATACTGGAAGCACGTGCCGGACATGCCGGCACCACGTACTGGACAGACCAGAAACACCTGCCGGACCTGCCTGAACCACCTGCTGAGCACACCGGAACAACTTGCTCGACTCGCTGGAGCCACCTGCTGGACACCCCAAAATCACCAGCCAGCTATGCCAGAGCCACTTGCCGTACACTCCGGAATCACCTGCTGGTTACACCAGAGCCACTTGGTGGACAATCCAGAATCACCTGCCGGACATGCCAGAACCACCTGTCACACATGCCGGAACCACGTGCCTGACACGCCGGAACCACCTCGCGGACAGACCGGAACCACCTACCAGACATGCCTGAACCACCTGCCGAGCATGCCGGAACCACCTGCCGGACACGCCAAAACCACCTGCGGGCTAGGCCAGAACCACTTGTAGGACTCTCCTGGAGCACCTGCCGGGCATGCGGGAACCACCTCTCAGACGTGCCAGAACCACGTGCGGCACATGACGGAACCCATTACCGGACAGACCGGAACCACCTGCTGGACACGCCAGAATCACCTGCCAAGAACACCGGAACCACCTGAACAGCTCGCCAGAAACACCTGCCGGACATGCCAAAATCACCTGCCGGCTACACCAGAACTTCTTGCCGGACACTCCGGAATCACCTGCCAGACATGATGCAACCAAATGTCAGACGTGCCAGAACCACGTGCCAGAGACACCGGATGCAACTGCCGAGCATGCCGGAACCTCCTGCTCAACTCGCTGTAACCACCTGCCGGGGACGCCAAAATCACCTGTCAGCTAGGCCAGAACCACGTGGCGGACTCTATGGAATCACCCGCCGGGCATGCCGGAACCAGCTCTCAGACGTGCCAGAAGCACGTGCCGGACACGCCGGAACCACCTACTAGAGAGACCGGAACCACCTGCCAGACCCGCCTGAACCACCTGCTGAGTACGCTGGAACAACCTGCTCTACTCGCTGGAGCCACCTGCTGGACACGCCAAAATCACCTGATGGCTACGCCAGCACCACTCGGCAGACAAGCCAGAATCACCTGCAGGGTATGCCGGAACCACCTCTCAGACGTGCCAGAACCCCTTGTCGGACACTCCGGAATCACCTGTCAGGCATGCCGGAACCACCTCTCGAGCGTGCCAGAATGACGTGCCAGAGACACCGGATGCACCTGCCGAGCACGCCGGAACCTCCTCTTCGACTCGCCGGAACCACCAGCCAGAGACGCCAAAATCCCCTGCCAGGTAGGCCAGAATCACATGGCGGACGCTCCGGAATCTCCCGCCGGGAAGGTAGGAACCACCTCTCAAACATACTGGAAGCACGTGCCGGACATGCCGGCACCACGTACTGGACAGACCAGAAACACCTGCCGGACCTGCCTGAACCACCTGCTGAGCACACCGGAACAACTTGCTCGACTCGCTGGAGCCACCTGCTGGACACCCCAAAATCACCAGCCAGCTATGCCAGAGCCACTTGCCGTACACTCCGGAATCACCTGCTGGTTACACCAGAGCCACTTGGTGGACAATCCAGAATCACCTGCCGGACATGCCAGAACCACCTGTCACACATGCCGGAACCACGTGCCTGACACGCCGGAACCACCTCGCGGACAGACCGGAACCACCTACCAGACATGCCTGAACCACCTGCCGAGCATGCCGGAACCACCTGCCGGACACGCCAAAACCACCTGCGGGCTAGGCCAGAACCACTTGTAGGACTCTCCTGGAGCACCTGCCGGGCATGCGGGAACCACCTCTCAGACGTGCCAGAACCACGTGCGGCACATGACGGAACCCATTACCGGACAGACCGGAACCACCTGCTGGACACGCCAGAATCACCTGCCAAGAACACCGGAACCACCTGAACAGCTCGCCAGAAACACCTGCCGGACATGCCAAAATCACCTGCCGGCTACACCAGAACCTCTTGCCGGACACTCCGGAATCACCTGCCAGACATGATGCAACCAAATGTCAGACGTGCCAGAACCACGTGCCAGAGACACCGGATGCAACTGCCGAGCATGCCGGAACCTCCTGCTCAACTCGCTGTAACCACCTGCCGGGGACGCCAAAATCACCTGTCAGCTAGGCCAGAACCACGTGGCGGACTCTATGGAATCACCCGCCGGGCATGCCGGAACCAGCTCTCAGACGTGCCAGAAGCACGTGCCGGACACGCCGGAACCACCTACTAGAGAGACCGGAACCACCTGCCAGACCCGCCTGAACCACCTGCTGAGTACGCTGGAACAACCTGCTCTACTCGCTGGAGCCACCTGCTGGACACGCCAAAATCACCTGATGGCTACGCCAGCACCACTCGGCAGACAAGCCAGAATCACCTGCAGGGTATGCCGGAACCACCTCTCAGACGTGCCAGAACCCCTTGTCGGACACTCCGGAATCACCTGTCAGGCATGCCGGAACCACCTCTCGAGCGTGCCAGAATGACGTGCCAGAGACACCGGATGCACCTGCCGAGCACGCCGGAACCTCCTCTTCGACTCGCCGGAACCACCAGCCAGAGACGCCAAAATCCCCTGCCAGGTAGGCCAGAATCACATGGCGGACGCTCCGGAATCTCCCGCCGGGAAGGTAGGAACCACCTCTCAAACATACTGGAAGCACGTGCCGGACATGCCGGCACCACGTACTGGACAGACCAGAAACACCTGCCGGACCTGCCTGAACCACCTGCTGAGCACACCGGAACAACTTGCTCGACTCGCTGGAGCCACCTGCTGGACACCCCAAAATCACCAGCCAGCTATGCCAGAGCCACTTGCCGTACACTCCGGAATCACCTGCTGGTTACACCAGAGCCACTTGGTGGACAATCCAGAATCACCTGCCGGACATGCCAGAACCACCTGTCACACATGCCGGAACCACGTGCCTGACACGCCGGAACCACCTCGCGGACAGACCGGAACCACCTACCAGACATGCCTGAACCACCTGCCGAGCATGCCGGAACCACCTGCCGGACACGCCAAAACCACCTGCGGGCTAGGCCAGAACCACTTGTAGGACTCTCCTGGAGCACCTGCCGGGCATGCGGGAACCACCTCTCAGACGTGCCAGAACCACGTGCGGCACATGACGGAACCCATTACCGGACAGACCGGAACCACCTGCTGGACACGCCAGAATCACCTGCCAAGAACACCGGAACCACCTGAACAGCTCGCCAGAAACACCTGCCGGACATGCCAAAATCACCTGCCGGCTACACCAGAACCTCTTGCCGGACACTCCGGAATCACCTGCCAGACATGATGCAACCAAATGTCAGACGTGCCAGAACCACGTGCCAGAGACACCGGATGCAACTGCCGAGCATGCCGGAACCTCCTGCTCAACTCGCTGTAACCACCTGCCGGGGACGCCAAAATCACCTGTCAGCTAGGCCAGAACCACGTGGCGGACTCTATGGAATCACCCGCCGGGCATGCCGGAACCAGCTCTCAGACGTGCCAGAAGCACGTGCCGGACACGCCGGAACCACCTACTAGAGAGACCGGAACCACCTGCCAGACCCGCCTGAACCACCTGCTGAGTACGCTGGAACAACCTGCTCTACTCGCTGGAGCCACCTGCTGGACACGCCAAAATCACCTGATGGCTACGCCAGCACCACTCGGCAGACAAGCCAGAATCACCTGCAGGGTATGCCGGAACCACCTCTCAGACGTGCCAGAACCCCTTGTCGGACACTCCGGAATCACCTGTCAGGCATGCCGGAACCACCTCTCGAGCGTGCCAGAATGACGTGCCAGAGACACCGGATGCACCTGCCGAGCACGCCGGAACCTCCTCTTCGACTCGCCGGAACCACCAGCCAGAGACGCCAAAATCCCCTGCCAGGTAGGCCAGAATCACATGGCGGACGCTCCGGAATCTCCCGCCGGGAAGGTAGGAACCACCTCTCAAACATACTGGAAGCACGTGCCGGACATGCCGGCACCACGTACTGGACAGACCAGAAACACCTGCCGGACCTGCCTGAACCACCTGCTGAGCACACCGGAACAACTTGCTCGACTCGCTGGAGCCACCTGCTGGACACCCCAAAATCACCAGCCAGCTATGCCAGAGCCACTTGCCGTACACTCCGGAATCACCTGCTGGTTACACCAGAGCCACTTGGTGGACAATCCAGAATCACCTGCCGGACATGCCAGAACCACCTGTCACACATGCCGGAACCACGTGCCTGACACGCCGGAACCACCTCGCGGACAGACCGGAACCACCTACCAGACATGCCTGAACCACCTGCCGAGCATGCCGGAACCACCTGCCGGACACGCCAAAACCACCTGCGGGCTAGGCCAGAACCACTTGTAGGACTCTCCTGGAGCACCTGCCGGGCATGCGGGAACCACCTCTCAGACGTGCCAGAACCACGTGCGGCACATGACGGAACCCATTACCGGACAGACCGGAACCACCTGCTGGACACGCCAGAATCACCTGCCAAGAACACCGGAACCACCTGAACAGCTCGCCAGAAACACCTGCCGGACATGCCAAAATCACCTGCCGGCTACACCAGAACCTCTTGCCGGACACTCCGGAATCACCTGCCAGACATGATGCAACCAAATGTCAGACGTGCCAGAACCACGTGCCAGAGACACCGGATGCAACTGCCGAGCATGCCGGAACCTCCTGCTCAACTCGCTGTAACCACCTGCCGGGGACGCCAAAATCACCTGTCAGCTAGGCCAGAACCACGTGGCGGACTCTATGGAATCACCCGCCGGGCATGCCGGAACCAGCTCTCAGACGTGCCAGAAGCACGTGCCGGACACGCCGGAACCACCTACTAGAGAGACCGGAACCACCTGCCAGACCCGCCTGAACCACCTGCTGAGTACGCTGGAACAACCTGCTCTACTCGCTGGAGCCACCTGCTGGACACGCCAAAATCACCTGATGGCTACGCCAGCACCACTCGGCAGACAAGCCAGAATCACCTGCAGGGTATGCCGGAACCACCTCTCAGACGTGCCAGAACCCCTTGTCGGACACTCCGGAATCACCTGTCAGGCATGCCGGAACCACCTCTCGAGCGTGCCAGAATGACGTGCCAGAGACACCGGATGCACCTGCCGAGCACGCCGGAACCTCCTCTTCGACTCGCCGGAACCACCAGCCAGAGACGCCAAAATCCCCTGCCAGGTAGGCCAGAATCACATGGCGGACGCTCCGGAATCTCCCGCCGGGAAGGTAGGAACCACCTCTCAAACATACTGGAAGCACGTGCCGGACATGCCGGCACCACGTACTGGACAGACCAGAAACACCTGCCGGACCTGCCTGAACCACCTGCTGAGCACACCGGAACAACTTGCTCGACTCGCTGGAGCCACCTGCTGGACACCCCAAAATCACCAGCCAGCTATGCCAGAGCCACTTGCCGTACACTCCGGAATCACCTGCTGGTTACACCAGAGCCACTTGGTGGACAATCCAGAATCACCTGCCGGACATGCCAGAACCACCTGTCACACATGCCGGAACCACGTGCCTGACACGCCGGAACCACCTCGCGGACAGACCGGAACCACCTACCAGACATGCCTGAACCACCTGCCGAGCATGCCGGAACCACCTGCCGGACACGCCAAAACCACCTGCGGGCTAGGCCAGAACCACTTGTAGGACTCTCCTGGAGCACCTGCCGGGCATGCGGGAACCACCTCTCAGACGTGCCAGAACCACGTGCGGCACATGACGGAACCCATTACCGGACAGACCGGAACCACCTGCTGGACACGCCAGAATCACCTGCCAAGAACACCGGAACCACCTGAACAGCTCGCCAGAAACACCTGCCGGACATGCCAAAATCACCTGCCGGCTACACCAGAACCTCTTGCCGGACACTCCGGAATCACCTGCCAGACATGATGCAACCAAATGTCAGACGTGCCAGAACCACGTGCCAGAGACACCGGATGCAACTGCCGAGCATGCCGGAACCTCCTGCTCAACTCGCTGTAACCACCTGCCGGGGACGCCAAAATCACCTGTCAGCTAGGCCAGAACCACGTGGCGGACTCTATGGAATCACCCGCCGGGCATGCCGGAACCAGCTCTCAGACGTGCCAGAAGCACGTGCCGGACACGCCGGAACCACCTACTAGAGAGACCGGAACCACCTGCCAGACCCGCCTGAACCACCTGCTGAGTACGCTGGAACAACCTGCTCTACTCGCTGGAGCCACCTGCTGGACACGCCAAAATCACCTGATGGCTACGCCAGCACCACTCGGCAGACAAGCCAGAATCACCTGCAGGGTATGCCGGAACCACCTCTCAGACGTGCCAGAACCCCTTGTCGGACACTCCGGAATCACCTGTCAGGCATGCCGGAACCACCTCTCGAGCGTGCCAGAATGACGTGCCAGAGACACCGGATGCACCTGCCGAGCACGCCGGAACCTCCTCTTCGACTCGCCGGAACCACCAGCCAGAGACGCCAAAATCCCCTGCCAGGTAGGCCAGAATCACATGGCGGACGCTCCGGAATCTCCCGCCGGGAAGGTAGGAACCACCTCTCAAACATACTGGAAGCACGTGCCGGACATGCCGGCACCACGTACTGGACAGACCAGAAACACCTGCCGGACCTGCCTGAACCACCTGCTGAGCACACCGGAACAACTTGCTCGACTCGCTGGAGCCACCTGCTGGACACCCCAAAATCACCAGCCAGCTATGCCAGAGCCACTTGCCGTACACTCCGGAATCACCTGCTGGTTACACCAGAGCCACTTGGTGGACAATCCAGAATCACCTGCCGGACATGCCAGAACCACCTGTCACACATGCCGGAACCACGTGCCTGACACGCCGGAACCACCTCGCGGACAGACCGGAACCACCTACCAGACATGCCTGAACCACCTGCCGAGCATGCCGGAACCACCTGCCGGACACGCCAAAACCACCTGCGGGCTAGGCCAGAACCACTTGTAGGACTCTCCTGGAGCACCTGCCGGGCATGCGGGAACCACCTCTCAGACGTGCCAGAACCACGTGCGGCACATGACGGAACCCATTACCGGACAGACCGGAACCACCTGCTGGACACGCCAGAATCACCTGCCAAGAACACCGGAACCACCTGAACAGCTCGCCAGAAACACCTGCCGGACATGCCAAAATCACCTGCCGGCTACACCAGAACCTCTTGCCGGACACTCCGGAATCACCTGCCAGACATGATGCAACCAAATGTCAGACGTGCCAGAACCACGTGCCAGAGACACCGGATGCAACTGCCGAGCATGCCGGAACCTCCTGCTCAACTCGCTGTAACCACCTGCCGGGGACGCCAAAATCACCTGTCAGCTAGGCCAGAACCACGTGGCGGACTCTATGGAATCACCCGCCGGGCATGCCGGAACCAGCTCTCAGACGTGCCAGAAGCACGTGCCGGACACGCCGGAACCACCTACTAGAGAGACCGGAACCACCTGCCAGACCCGCCTGAACCACCTGCTGAGTACGCTGGAACAACCTGCTCTACTCGCTGGAGCCACCTGCTGGACACGCCAAAATCACCTGATGGCTACGCCAGCACCACTCGGCAGACAAGCCAGAATCACCTGCAGGGTATGCCGGAACCACCTCTCAGACGTGCCAGAACCCCTTGTCGGACACTCCGGAATCACCTGTCAGGCATGCCGGAACCACCTCTCGAGCGTGCCAGAATGACGTGCCAGAGACACCGGATGCACCTGCCGAGCACGCCGGAACCTCCTCTTCGACTCGCCGGAACCACCAGCCAGAGACGCCAAAATCCCCTGCCAGGTAGGCCAGAATCACATGGCGGACGCTCCGGAATCTCCCGCCGGGAAGGTAGGAACCACCTCTCAAACATACTGGAAGCACGTGCCGGACATGCCGGCACCACGTACTGGACAGACCAGAAACACCTGCCGGACCTGCCTGAACCACCTGCTGAGCACACCGGAACAACTTGCTCGACTCGCTGGAGCCACCTGCTGGACACCCCAAAATCACCAGCCAGCTATGCCAGAGCCACTTGCCGTACACTCCGGAATCACCTGCTGGTTACACCAGAGCCACTTGGTGGACAATCCAGAATCACCTGCCGGACATGCCAGAACCACCTGTCACACATGCCGGAACCACGTGCCTGACACGCCGGAACCACCTCGCGGACAGACCGGAACCACCTACCAGACATGCCTGAACCACCTGCCGAGCATGCCGGAACCACCTGCCGGACACGCCAAAACCACCTGCGGGCTAGGCCAGAACCACTTGTAGGACTCTCCTGGAGCACCTGCCGGGCATGCGGGAACCACCTCTCAGACGTGCCAGAACCACGTGCGGCACATGACGGAACCCATTACCGGACAGACCGGAACCACCTGCTGGACACGCCAGAATCACCTGCCAAGAACACCGGAACCACCTGAACAGCTCGCCAGAAACACCTGCCGGACATGCCAAAATCACCTGCCGGCTACACCAGAACCTCTTGCCGGACACTCCGGAATCACCTGCCAGACATGATGCAACCAAATGTCAGACGTGCCAGAACCACGTGCCAGAGACACCGGATGCAACTGCCGAGCATGCCGGAACCTCCTGCTCAACTCGCTGTAACCACCTGCCGGGGACGCCAAAATCACCTGTCAGCTAGGCCAGAACCACGTGGCGGACTCTATGGAATCACCCGCCGGGCATGCCGGAACCAGCTCTCAGACGTGCCAGAAGCACGTGCCGGACACGCCGGAACCACCTACTAGAGAGACCGGAACCACCTGCCAGACCCGCCTGAACCACCTGCTGAGTACGCTGGAACAACCTGCTCTACTCGCTGGAGCCACCTGCTGGACACGCCAAAATCACCTGATGGCTACGCCAGCACCACTCGGCAGACAAGCCAGAATCACCTGCAGGGTATGCCGGAACCACCTCTCAGACGTGCCAGAACCCCTTGTCGGACACTCCGGAATCACCTGTCAGGCATGCCGGAACCACCTCTCGAGCGTGCCAGAATGACGTGCCAGAGACACCGGATGCACCTGCCGAGCACGCCGGAACCTCCTCTTCGACTCGCCGGAACCACCAGCCAGAGACGCCAAAATCCCCTGCCAGGTAGGCCAGAATCACATGGCGGACGCTCCGGAATCTCCCGCCGGGAAGGTAGGAACCACCTCTCAAACATACTGGAAGCACGTGCCGGACATGCCGGCACCACGTACTGGACAGACCAGAAACACCTGCCGGACCTGCCTGAACCACCTGCTGAGCACACCGGAACAACTTGCTCGACTCGCTGGAGCCACCTGCTGGACACCCCAAAATCACCAGCCAGCTATGCCAGAGCCACTTGCCGTACACTCCGGAATCACCTGCTGGTTACACCAGAGCCACTTGGTGGACAATCCAGAATCACCTGCCGGACATGCCAGAACCACCTGTCACACATGCCGGAACCACGTGCCTGACACGCCGGAACCACCTCGCGGACAGACCGGAACCACCTACCAGACATGCCTGAACCACCTGCCGAGCATGCCGGAACCACCTGCCGGACACGCCAAAACCACCTGCGGGCTAGGCCAGAACCACTTGTAGGACTCTCCTGGAGCACCTGCCGGGCATGCGGGAACCACCTCTCAGACGTGCCAGAACCACGTGCGGCACATGACGGAACCCATTACCGGACAGACCGGAACCACCTGCTGGACACGCCAGAATCACCTGCCAAGAACACCGGAACCACCTGAACAGCTCGCCAGAAACACCTGCCGGACATGCCAAAATCACCTGCCGGCTACACCAGAACCTCTTGCCGGACACTCCGGAATCACCTGCCAGACATGATGCAACCAAATGTCAGACGTGCCAGAACCACGTGCCAGAGACACCGGATGCAACTGCCGAGCATGCCGGAACCTCCTGCTCAACTCGCTGTAACCACCTGCCGGGGACGCCAAAATCACCTGTCAGCTAGGCCAGAACCACATGGCGGACTCTATGGAATCACCCGCCGGGCATGCCGGAACCAGCTCTCAGACGTGCCAGAAGCACGTGCCGGACACGCCGGAACCACCTACTAGAGAGACCGGAACCACCTGCCAGACCCGCCTGAACCACCTGCTGAGTACGCTGGAACAACCTGCTCTACTCGCTGGAGCCACCTGCTGGACACGCCAAAATCACCTGATGGCTACGCCAGCACCACTCGGCAGACAAGCCAGAATCACCTGCAGGGTATGCCGGAACCACCTCTCAGACGTGCCAGAACCCCTTGTCGGACACTCCGGAATCACCTGTCAGGCATGCCGGAACCACCTCTCGAGCGTGCCAGAATGACGTGCCAGAGACACCGGATGCACCTGCCGAGCACGCCGGAACCTCCTCTTCGACTCGCCGGAACCACCAGCCAGAGACGCCAAAATCCCCTGCCAGGTAGGCCAGAATCACATGGCGGACGCTCCGGAATCTCCCGCCGGGAAGGTAGGAACCACCTCTCAAACATACTGGAAGCACGTGCCGGACATGCCGGCACCACGTACTGGACAGACCAGAAACACCTGCCGGACCTGCCTGAACCACCTGCTGAGCACACCGGAACAACTTGCTCGACTCGCTGGAGCCACCTGCTGGACACCCCAAAATCACCAGCCAGCTATGCCAGAGCCACTTGCCGTACACTCCGGAATCACCTGCTGGTTACACCAGAGCCACTTGGTGGACAATCCAGAATCACCTGCCGGACATGCCAGAACCACCTGTCACACATGCCGGAACCACGTGCCTGACACGCCGGAACCACCTCGCGGACAGACCGGAACCACCTACCAGACATGCCTGAACCACCTGCCGAGCATGCCGGAACCACCTGCCGGACACGCCAAAACCACCTGCGGGCTAGGCCAGAACCACTTGTAGGACTCTCCTGGAGCACCTGCCGGGCATGCGGGAACCACCTCTCAGACGTGCCAGAACCACGTGCGGCACATGACGGAACCCATTACCGGACAGACCGGAACCACCTGCTGGACACGCCAGAATCACCTGCCAAGAACACCGGAACCACCTGAACAGCTCGCCAGAAACACCTGCCGGACATGCCAAAATCACCTGCCGGCTACACCAGAACCTCTTGCCGGACACTCCGGAATCACCTGCCAGACATGATGCAACCAAATGTCAGACGTGCCAGAACCACGTGCCAGAGACACCGGATGCAACTGCCGAGCATGCCGGAACCTCCTGCTCAACTCGCTGTAACCACCTGCCGGGGACGCCAAAATCACCTGTCAGCTAGGCCAGAACCACGTGGCGGACTCTATGGAATCACCCGCCGGGCATGCCGGAACCAGCTCTCAGACGTGCCAGAAGCACGTGCCGGACACGCCGGAACCACCTACTAGAGAGACCGGAACCACCTGCCAGACCCGCCTGAACCACCTGCTGAGTACGCTGGAACAACCTGCTCTACTCGCTGGAGCCACCTGCTGGACACGCCAAAATCACCTGATGGCTACGCCAGCACCACTCGGCAGACAAGCCAGAATCACCTGCAGGGTATGCCGGAACCACCTCTCAGACGTGCCAGAACCCCTTGTCGGACACTCCGGAATCACCTGTCAGGCATGCCGGAACCACCTCTCGAGCGTGCCAGAATGACGTGCCAGAGACACCGGATGCACCTGCCGAGCACGCCGGAACCTCCTCTTCGACTCGCCGGAACCACCAGCCAGAGACGCCAAAATCCCCTGCCAGGTAGGCCAGAATCACATGGCGGACGCTCCGGAATCTCCCGCCGGGAAGGTAGGAACCACCTCTCAAACATACTGGAAGCACGTGCCGGACATGCCGGCACCACGTACTGGACAGACCAGAAACACCTGCCGGACCTGCCTGAACCACCTGCTGAGCACACCGGAACAACTTGCTCGACTCGCTGGAGCCACCTGCTGGACACCCCAAAATCACCAGCCAGCTATGCCAGAGCCACTTGCCGTACACTCCGGAATCACCTGCTGGTTACACCAGAGCCACTTGGTGGACAATCCAGAATCACCTGCCGGACATGCCAGAACCACCTGTCACACATGCCGGAACCACGTGCCTGACACGCCGGAACCACCTCGCGGACAGACCGGAACCACCTACCAGACATGCCTGAACCACCTGCCGAGCATGCCGGAACCACCTGCCGGACACGCCAAAACCACCTGCGGGCTAGGCCAGAACCACTTGTAGGACTCTCCTGGAGCACCTGCCGGGCATGCGGGAACCACCTCTCAGACGTGCCAGAACCACGTGCGGCACATGACGGAACCCATTACCGGACAGACCGGAACCACCTGCTGGACACGCCAGAATCACCTGCCAAGAACACCGGAACCACCTGAACAGCTCGCCAGAAACACCTGCCGGACATGCCAAAATCACCTGCCGGCTACACCAGAACCTCTTGCCGGACACTCCGGAATCACCTGCCAGACATGATGCAACCAAATGTCAGACGTGCCAGAACCACGTGCCAGAGACACCGGATGCAACTGCCGAGCATGCCGGAACCTCCTGCTCAACTCGCTGTAACCACCTGCCGGGGACGCCAAAATCACCTGTCAGCTAGGCCAGAACCACGTGGCGGACTCTATGGAATCACCCGCCGGGCATGCCGGAACCAGCTCTCAGACGTGCCAGAAGCACGTGCCGGACACGCCGGAACCACCTACTAGAGAGACCGGAACCACCTGCCAGACCCGCCTGAACCACCTGCTGAGTACGCTGGAACAACCTGCTCTACTCGCTGGAGCCACCTGCTGGACACGCCAAAATCACCTGATGGCTACGCCAGCACCACTCGGCAGACAAGCCAGAATCACCTGCAGGGTATGCCGGAACCACCTCTCAGACGTGCCAGAACCCCTTGTCGGACACTCCGGAATCACCTGTCAGGCATGCCGGAACCACCTCTCGAGCGTGCCAGAATGACGTGCCAGAGACACCGGATGCACCTGCCGAGCACGCCGGAACCTCCTCTTCGACTCGCCGGAACCACCAGCCAGAGACGCCAAAATCCCCTGCCAGGTAGGCCAGAATCACATGGCGGACGCTCCGGAATCTCCCGCCGGGAAGGTAGGAACCACCTCTCAAACATACTGGAAGCACGTGCCGGACATGCCGGCACCACGTACTGGACAGACCAGAAACACCTGCCGGACCTGCCTGAACCACCTGCTGAGCACACCGGAACAACTTGCTCGACTCGCTGGAGCCACCTGCTGGACACCCCAAAATCACCAGCCAGCTATGCCAGAACCACTTGCCGTACACTCCGGAATCACCTGCTGGTTACACCAGAGCCACTTGGTGGACAATCCAGTATCACCTGCCGGACATGCCAGAACCACCTGTCACACATGCCGGAACCACGTGCCTGACACGCCGGAACCACCTCGCGGACAGACCGGAACCACCTACCAGACATGCCTGAACCACCTGCCGAGCATGCCGGAACCACCTGCCGGACACGCCAAAACCACCTGCGGGCTAGGCCAGAACCACTTGTAGGACTCTCCTGGAGCACCTGCCGGGCATGCGGGAACCACCTCTCAGACGTGCCAGAACCACGTGCGGCACATGACGGAACCCATTACCGGACAGACCGGAACCACCTGCTGGACACGCCAGAATCACCTGCCAAGAACACCGGAACCACCTGAACAGCTCGCCAGAAACACCTGCCGGACATGCCAAAATCACCTGCCGGCTACACCAGAACCTCTTGCCGGACACTCCGGAATCACCTGCCAGACATGATGCAACCAAATGTCAGACGTGCCAGAACCACGTGCCAGAGACACCGGATGCAACTGCCGAGCATGCCGGAACCTCCTGCTCAACTCGCTGTAACCACCTGCCGGGGACGCCAAAATCACCTGTCAGCTAGGCCAGAACCACGTGGCGGACTCTATGGAATCACCCGCCGGGCATGCCGGAACCAGCTCTCAGACGTGCCAGAAGCACGTGCCGGACACGCCGGAACCACCTACTAGAGAGACCGGAACCACCTGCCAGACCCGCCTGAACCACCTGCTGAGTACGCTGGAACAACCTGCTCTACTCGCTGGAGCCACCTGCTGGACACGCCAAAATCACCTGATGGCTACGCCAGCACCACTCGGCAGACAAGCCAGAATCACCTGCAGGGTATGCCGGAACCACCTCTCAGACGTGCCAGAACCCCTTGTCGGACACTCCGGAATCACCTGTCAGGCATGCCGGAACCACCTCTCGAGCGTGCCAGAATGACGTGCCAGAGACACCGGATGCACCTGCCGAGCACGCCGGAACCTCCTCTTCGACTCGCCGGAACCACCAGCCAGAGACGCCAAAATCCCCTGCCAGGTAGGCCAGAATCACATGGCGGACGCTCCGGAATCTCCCGCCGGGAAGGTAGGAACCACCTCTCAAACATACTGGAAGCACGTGCCGGACATGCCGGCACCACGTACTGGACAGACCAGAAACACCTGCCGGACCTGCCTGAACCACCTGCTGAGCACACCGGAACAACTTGCTCGACTCGCTGGAGCCACCTGCTGGACACCCCAAAATCACCAGCCAGCTATGCCAGAACCACTTGCCGTACACTCCGGAATCACCTGCTGGTTACACCAGAGCCACTTGGTGGACAATCCAGAATCACCTGCCGGACATGCCAGAACCACCTGTCACACATGCCGGAACCACGTGCCTGACACGCCGGAACCACCTCGCGGACAGACCGGAACCACCTACCAGACATGCCTGAACCACCTGCCGAGCATGCCGGAACCACCTGCCGGACACGCCAAAACCACCTGCGGGCTAGGCCAGAACCACTTGTAGGACTCTCCTGGAGCACCTGCCGGGCATGCGGGAACCACCTCTCAGACGTGCCAGAACCACGTGCGGCACATGACGGAACCCATTACCGGACAGACCGGAACCACCTGCTGGACACGCCAGAATCACCTGCCAAGAACACCGGAACCACCTGAACAGCTCGCCAGAAACACCTGCCGGACATGCCAAAATCACCTGCCGGCTACACCAGAACCTCTTGCCGGACACTCCGGAATCACCTGCCAGACATGATGCAACCAAATGTCAGACGTGCCAGAACCACGTGCCAGAGACACCGGATGCAACTGCCGAGCATGCCGGAACCTCCTGCTCAACTCGCTGTAACCACCTGCCGGGGACGCCAAAATCACCTGTCAGCTAGGCCAGAACCACGTGGCGGACTCTATGGAATCACCCGCCGGGCATGCCGGAACCAGCTCTCAGACGTGCCAGAAGCACGTGCCGGACACGCCGGAACCACCTACTAGAGAGACCGGAACCACCTGCCAGACCCGCCTGAACCACCTGCTGAGTACGCTGGAACAACCTGCTCTACTCGCTGGAGCCACCTGCTGGACACGCCAAAATCACCTGATGGCTACGCCAGCACCACTCGGCAGACAAGCCAGAATCACCTGCAGGGTATGCCGGAACCACCTCTCAGACGTGCCAGAACCCCTTGTCGGACACTCCGGAATCACCTGTCAGGCATGCCGGAACCACCTCTCGAGCGTGCCAGAATGACGTGCCAGAGACACCGGATGCACCTGCCGAGCACGCCGGAACCTCCTCTTCGACTCGCCGGAACCACCAGCCAGAGACGCCAAAATCCCCTGCCAGGTAGGCCAGAATCACATGGCGGACGCTCCGGAATCTCCCGCCGGGAAGGTAGGAACCACCTCTCAAACATACTGGAAGCACGTGCCGGACATGCCGGCACCACGTACTGGACAGACCAGAAACACCTGCCGGACCTGCCTGAACCACCTGCTGAGCACACCGGAACAACTTGCTCGACTCGCTGGAGCCACCTGCTGGACACCCCAAAATCACCAGCCAGCTATGCCAGAACCACTTGCCGTACACTCCGGAATCACCTGCTGGTTACACCAGAGCCACTTGGTGGACAATCCAGAATCACCTGCCGGACATGCCAGAACCACCTGTCACACATGCCGGAACCACGTGCCTGACACGCCGGAACCACCTCGCGGACAGACCGGAACCACCTACCAGACATGCCTGAACCACCTGCCGAGCATGCCGGAACCACCTGCCGGACACGCCAAAACCACCTGCGGGCTAGGCCAGAACCACTTGTAGGACTCTCCTGGAGCACCTGCCGGGCATGCGGGAACCACCTCTCAGACGTGCCAGAACCACGTGCGGCACATGACGGAACCCATTACCGGACAGACCGGAACCACCTGCTGGACACGCCAGAATCACCTGCCAAGAACACCGGAACCACCTGAACAGCTCGCCAGAAACACCTGCCGGACATGCCAAAATCACCTGCCGGCTACACCAGAACCTCTTGCCGGACACTCCGGAATCACCTGCCAGACATGATGCAACCAAATGTCAGACGTGCCAGAACCACGTGCCAGAGACACCGGATGCAACTGCCGAGCATGCCGGAACCTCCTGCTCAACTCGCTGTAACCACCTGCCGGGGACGCCAAAATCACCTGTCAGCTAGGCCAGAACCACGTGGCGGACTCTATGGAATCACCCGCCGGGCATGCCGGAACCAGCTCTCAGACGTGCCAGAAGCACGTGCCGGACACGCCGGAACCACCTACTAGAGAGACCGGAACCACCTGCCAGACCCGCCTGAACCACCTGCTGAGTACGCTGGAACAACCTGCTCTACTCGCTGGAGCCACCTGCTGGACACGCCAAAATCACCTGATGGCTACGCCAGCACCACTCGGCAGACAAGCCAGAATCACCTGCAGGGTATGCCGGAACCACCTCTCAGACGTGCCAGAACCCCTTGTCGGACACTCCGGAATCACCTGTCAGGCATGCCGGAACCACCTCTCGAGCGTGCCAGAATGACGTGCCAGAGACACCGGATGCACCTGCCGAGCACGCCGGAACCTCCTCTTCGACTCGCCGGAACCACCAGCCAGAGACGCCAAAATCCCCTGCCAGGTAGGCCAGAATCACATGGCGGACGCTCCGGAATCTCCCGCCGGGAAGGTAGGAACCACCTCTCAAACATACTGGAAGCACGTGCCGGACATGCCGGCACCACGTACTGGACAGACCAGAAACACCTGCCGGACCTGCCTGAACCACCTGCTGAGCACACCGGAACAACTTGCTCGACTCGCTGGAGCCACCTGCTGGACACCCCAAAATCACCAGCCAGCTATGCCAGAACCACTTGCCGTACACTCCGGAATCACCTGCTGGTTACACCAGAGCCACTTGGTGGACAATCCAGTATCACCTGCCGGACATGCCAGAACCACCTGTCACACATGCCGGAACCACGTGCCTGACACGCCGGAACCACCTCGCGGACAGACCGGAACCACCTACCAGACATGCCTGAACCACCTGCCGAGCATGCCGGAACCACCTGCCGGACACGCCAAAACCACCTGCGGGCTAGGCCAGAACCACTTGTAGGACTCTCCTGGAGCACCTGCCGGGCATGCGGGAACCACCTCTCAGACGTGCCAGAACCACGTGCGGCACATGACGGAACCCATTACCGGACAGACCGGAACCACCTGCTGGACACGCCAGAATCACCTGCCAAGAACACCGGAACCACCTGAACAGCTCGCCAGAAACACCTGCCGGACATGCCAAAATCACCTGCCGGCTACACCAGAACCTCTTGCCGGACACTCCGGAATCACCTGCCAGACATGATGCAACCAAATGTCAGACGTGCCAGAACCACGTGCCAGAGACACCGGATGCAACTGCCGAGCATGCCGGAACCTCCTGCTCAACTCGCTGTAACCACCTGCCGGGGACGCCAAAATCACCTGTCAGCTAGGCCAGAACCACGTGGCGGACTCTATGGAATCACCCGCCGGGCATGCCGGAACCAGCTCTCAGACGTGCCAGAAGCACGTGCCGGACACGCCGGAACCACCTACTAGAGAGACCGGAACCACCTGCCAGACCCGCCTGAACCACCTGCTGAGTACGCTGGAACAACCTGCTCTACTCGCTGGAGCCACCTGCTGGACACGCCAAAATCACCTGATGGCTACGCCAGCACCACTCGGCAGACAAGCCAGAATCACCTGCAGGGTATGCCGGAACCACCTCTCAGACGTGCCAGAACCCCTTGTCGGACACTCCGGAATCACCTGTCAGGCATGCCGGAACCACCTCTCGAGCGTGCCAGAATGACGTGCCAGAGACACCGGATGCACCTGCCGAGCACGCCGGAACCTCCTCTTCGACTCGCCGGAACCACCAGCCAGAGACGCCAAAATCCCCTGCCAGGTAGGCCAGAATCACATGGCGGACGCTCCGGAATCTCCCGCCGGGAAGGTAGGAACCACCTCTCAAACATACTGGAAGCACGTGCCGGACATGCCGGCACCACGTACTGGACAGACCAGAAACACCTGCCGGACCTGCCTGAACCACCTGCTGAGCACACCGGAACAACTTGCTCGACTCGCTGGAGCCACCTGCTGGACACCCCAAAATCACCAGCCAGCTATGCCAGAACCACTTGCCGTACACTCCGGAATCACCTGCTGGTTACACCAGAGCCACTTGGTGGACAATCCAGAATCACCTGCCGGACATGCCAGAACCACCTGTCACACATGCCGGAACCACGTGCCTGACACGCCGGAACCACCTCGCGGACAGACCGGAACCACCTACCAGACATGCCTGAACCACCTGCCGAGCATGCCGGAACCACCTGCCGGACACGCCAAAATCACCTGCGGGCTAGGCCAGAACCACTTGTAGGACTCTCCTGGAGCACCTGCCAGGCATGCGGGAACCACCTCTCAGACGTGCCAGAACCACGTGCGGCACATGACGGAACCCATTACCGGACAGACCGGAACCACCTGCTGGACACGCCAGAATCACCTGCCAAGAACACCGGAACCACCTGAACAGCTCGCCAGAAACACCTGCCGGACATGCCAAAATCACCTGCCGGCTACACCAGAACCTCTTGCCGGACACTCCGGAATCACCTGCCAGACATGATGCAACCAAATGTCAGACGTGCCAGAACCACGTGCCAGAGACACCGGATGCAACTGCCGAGCATGCCGGAACCTCCTGCTCAACTCGCTGTAACCACCTGCCGGGGACGCCAAAATCACCTGTCAGCTAGGCCAGAACCACGTGGCGGACTCTATGGAATCACCCGCCGGGCATGCCGGAACCAGCTCTCAGACGTGCCAGAAGCACGTGCCGGACACGCCGGAACCACCTACTAGAGAGACCGGAACCACCTGCCAGACCCGCCTGAACCACCTGCTGAGTACGCTGGAACAACCTGCTCTACTCGCTGGAGCCACCTGCTGGACACGCCAAAATCACCTGATGGCTACGCCAGCACCACTCGGCAGACAAGCCAGAATCACCTGCAGGGTATGCCGGAACCACCTCTCAGACGTGCCAGAACCCCTTGTCGGACACTCCGGAATCACCTGTCAGGCATGCCGGAACCACCTCTCGAGCGTGCCAGAATGACGTGCCAGAGACACCGGATGCACCTGCCGAGCACGCCGGAACCTCCTCTTCGACTCGCCGGAACCACCAGCCAGAGACGCCAAAATCCCCTGCCAGGTAGGCCAGAATCACATGGCGGACGCTCCGGAATCTCCCGCCGGGAAGGTAGGAACCACCTCTCAAACATACTGGAAGCACGTGCCGGACATGCCGGCACCACGTACTGGACAGACCAGAAACACCTGCCGGACCTGCCTGAACCACCTGCTGAGCACACCGGAACAACTTGCTCGACTCGCTGGAGCCACCTGCTGGACACCCCAAAATCACCAGCCAGCTATGCCAGAACCACTTGCCGTACACTCCGGAATCACCTGCTGGTTACACCAGAGCCACTTGGTGGACAATCCAGAATCACCTGCCGGACATGCCAGAACCACCTGTCACACATGCCGGAACCACGTGCCTGACACGCCGGAACCACCTCGCGGACAGACCGGAACCACCTACCAGACATGCCTGAACCACCTGCCGAGCATGCCGGAACCACCTGCCGGACACGCCAAAATCACCTGCGGGCTAGGCCAGAACCACTTGTAGGACTCTCCTGGAGCACCTGCCGGGCATGCGGGAACCACCTCTCAGACGTGCCAGAACCACGTGCGGCACATGATGGAACCCATTACCGGACAGACCGGAACCACCTGCTGGACACGCCAGAATCACCTGCCAAGAACACCGGAACCACCTGAACAGCTCGCCAGAAACACCTGCCGGACATGCCAAAATCACCTGCCGGCTACACCAGAACCTCTTGCCGGACACTCCGGAATCACCTGCCAGACATGATGCAACCAAATGTCAGACGTGCCAGAACCACGTGCCAGAGACACCGGATGCAACTGCCGAGCATGCCGGAACCTCCTGCTCAACTCGCTGTAACCACCTGCCGGGGACGCCAAAATCACCTGTCAGCTAGGCCAGAACCACGTGGCGGACTCTATGGAATCACCCGCCGGGCATGCCGGAACCAGCTCTCAGACGTGCCAGAAGCACGTGCCGGACACGCCGGAACCACCTACTAGAGAGACCGGAACCACCTGCCAGACCCGCCTGAACCACCTGCTGAGTACGCTGGAACAACCTGCTCTACTCGCTGGAGCCACCTGCTGGACACGCCAAAATCACCTGATGGCTACGCCAGCACCACTCGGCAGACAAGCCAGAATCACCTGCAGGGTATGCCGGAACCACCTCTCAGACGTGCCAGAACCCCTTGTCGGACACTCCGGAATCACCTGTCAGGCATGCCGGAACCACCTCTCGAGCGTGCCAGAATGACGTGCCAGAGACACCGGATGCACCTGCCGAGCACGCCGGAACCTCCTCTTCGACTCGCCGGAACCACCAGCCAGAGACGCCAAAATCCCCTGCCAGGTAGGCCAGAATCACATGGCGGACGCTCCGGAATCTCCCGCCGGGAAGGTAGGAACCACCTCTCAAACATACTGGAAGCACGTGCCGGACATGCCGGCACCACGTACTGGACAGACCAGAAACACCTGCCGGACCTGCCTGAACCACCTGCTGAGCACACCGGAACAACTTGCTCGACTCGCTGGAGCCACCTGCTGGACACCCCAAAATCACCAGCCAGCTATGCCAGAACCACTTGCCGTACACTCCGGAATCACCTGCTGGTTACACCAGAGCCACTTGGTGGACAATCCAGAATCACCTGCCGGACATGCCAGAACCACCTGTCACACATGCCGGAACCACGTGCCTGACACGCCGGAACCACCTCGCGGACAGACCGGAACCACCTACCAGACATGCCTGAACCACCTGCCGAGCATGCCGGAACCACCTGCCGGACACGCCAAAATCACCTGCGGGCTAGGCCAGAACCACTTGTAGGACTCTCCTGGAGCACCTGCCGGGCATGCGGGAACCACCTCTCAGACGTGCCAGAACCACGTGCGGCACATGACGGAACCCATTACCGGACAGACCGGAACCACCTGCTGGACACGCCAGAATCACCTGCCAAGAACACCGGAACCACCTGAACAGCTCGCCAGAAACACCTGCCGGACATGCCAAAATCACCTGCCGGCTACACCAGAACCTCTTGCCGGACACTCCGGAATCACCTGCCAGACATGATGCAACCAAATGTCAGACGTGCCAGAACCACGTGCCAGAGACACCGGATGCAACTGCCGAGCATGCCGGAACCTCCTGCTCAACTCGCTGTAACCACCTGCCGGGGACGCCAAAATCACCTGTCAGCTAGGCCAGAACCACGTGGCGGACTCTATGGAATCACCCGCCGGGCATGCCGGAACCAGCTCTCAGACGTGCCAGAAGCACGTGCCGGACACGCCGGAACCACCTACTAGAGAGACCGGAACCACCTGCCAGACCCGCCTGAACCACCTGCTGAGTACGCTGGAACAACCTGCTCTACTCGCTGGAGCCACCTGCTGGACACGCCAAAATCACCTGATGGCTACGCCAGCACCACTCGGCAGACAAGCCAGAATCACCTGCAGGGTATGCCGGAACCACCTCTCAGACGTGCCAGAACCCCTTGTCGGACACTCCGGAATCACCTGTCAGGCATGCCGGAACCACCTCTCGAGCGTGCCAGAATGACGTGCCAGAGACACCGGATGCACCTGCCGAGCACGCCGGAACCTCCTGTTCGACTCGCCGGAACCACCAGCCAGAGACGCCAAAATCCCCTGCCAGGTAGGCCAGAATCACATGGCGGACGCTCCGGAATCTCCCGCCGGGAAGGTAGGAACCACCTCTCAAACATACTGGAAGCACGTGCCGGACATGCCGGCACCACGTACTGGACAGACCAGAAACACCTGCCGGACCTGCCTGAACCACCTGCTGAGCACACCGGAACAACTTGCTCGACTCGCTGGAGCCACCTGCTGGACACCCCAAAATCACCAGCCAGCTATGCCAGAACCACTTGCCGTACACTCCGGAATCACCTGCTGGTTACACCAGAGCCACTTGGTGGACAATCCAGAATCACCTGCCGGACATGCCAGAACCACCTGTCACACATGCCGGAACCACGTGCCTGACACGCCGGAACCACCTCGCGGACAGACCGGAACCACCTACCAGACATGCCTGAACCACCTGCCGAGCATGCCGGAACCACCTGCCGGACACGCCAAAATCACCTGCGGGCTAGGCCAGAACCACTTGTAGGACTCTCCTGGAGCACCTGCCGGGCATGCGGGAACCACCTCTCAGACGTGCCAGAACCACGTGCGGCACATGACGGAACCCATTACCGGACAGACCGGAACCACCTGCTGGACACGCCAGAATCACCTGCCAAGAACACCGGAACCACCTGAACAGCTCGCCAGAAACACCTGCCGGACATGCCAAAATCACCTGCCGGCTACACCAGAACCTCTTGCCGGACACTCCGGAATCACCTGCCAGACATGATGCAACCAAATGTCAGACGTGCCAGAACCACGTGCCAGAGACACCGGATGCAACTGCCGAGCATGCCGGAACCTCCTGCTCAACTCGCTGTAACCACCTGCCGGGGACGCCAAAATCACCTGTCAGCTAGGCCAGAACCACGTGGCGGACTCTATGGAATCACCCGCCGGGCATGCCGGAACCAGCTCTCAGACGTGCCAGAAGCACGTGCCGGACACGCCGGAACCACCTACTAGAGAGACCGGAACCACCTGCCAGACCCGCCTGAACCACCTGCTGAGTACGCTGGAACAACCTGCTCTACTCGCTGGAGCCACCTGCTGGACACGCCAAAATCACCTGATGGCTACGCCAGCACCACTCGGCAGACAAGCCAGAATCACCTGCAGGGTATGCCGGAACCACCTCTCAGACGTGCCAGAACCCCTTGTCGGACACTCCGGAATCACCTGTCAGGCATGCCGGAACCACCTCTCGAGCGTGCCAGAATGACGTGCCAGAGACACCGGATGCACCTGCCGAGCACGCCGGAACCTCCTCTTCGACTCGCCGGAACCACCAGCCAGAGACGCCAAAATCCCCTGCCAGGTAGGCCAGAATCACATGGCGGACGCTCCGGAATCTCCCGCCGGGAAGGTAGGAACCACCTCTCAAACATACTGGAAGCACGTGCCGGACATGCCGGCACCACGTACTGGACAGACCAGAAACACCTGCCGGACCTGCCTGAACCACCTGCTGAGCACACCGGAACAACTTGCTCGACTCGCTGGAGCCACCTGCTGGACACCCCAAAATCACCAGCCAGCTATGCCAGAACCACTTGCCGTACACTCCGGAATCACCTGCTGGTTACACCAGAGCCACTTGGTGGACAATCCAGAATCACCTGCCGGACATGCCAGAACCACCTGTCACACATGCCGGAACCACGTGCCTGACACGCCGGAACCACCTCGCGGACAGACCGGAACCACCTACCAGACATGCCTGAACCACCTGCCGAGCATGCCGGAACCACCTGCCGGACACGCCAAAATCACCTGCGGGCTAGGCCAGAACCACTTGTAGGACTCTCCTGGAGCACCTGCCGGGCATGCGGGAACCACCTCTCAGACGTGCCAGAACCACGTGCGGCACATGACGGAACCCATTACCGGACAGACCGGAACCACCTGCTGGACACGCCAGAATCACCTGCCAAGAACACCGGAACCACCTGAACAGCTCGCCAGAAACACCTGCCGGACATGCCAAAATCACCTGCCGGCTACACCAGAACCTCTTGCCGGACACTCCGGAATCACCTGCCAGACATGATGCAACCAAATGTCAGACGTGCCAGAACCACGTGCCAGAGACACCGGATGCAACTGCCGAGCATGCCGGAACCTCCTGCTCAACTCGCTGTAACCACCTGCCGGGGACGCCAAAATCACCTGTCAGCTAGGCCAGAACCACGTGGCGGACTCTATGGAATCACCCGCCGGGCATGCCGGAACCAGCTCTCAGACGTGCCAGAAGCACGTGCCGGACACGCCGGAACCACCTACTAGAGAGACCGGAACCACCTGCCAGACCCGCCTGAACCACCTGCTGAGTACGCTGGAACAACCTGCTCTACTCGCTGGAGCCACCTGCTGGACACGCCAAAATCACCTGATGGCTACGCCAGCACCACTCGGCAGACAAGCCAGAATCACCTGCAGGGTATGCCGGAACCACCTCTCAGACGTGCCAGAACCCCTTGTCGGACACTCCGGAATCACCTGTCAGGCATGCCGGAACCACCTCTCGAGCGTGCCAGAATGACGTGCCAGAGACACCGGATGCACCTGCCGAGCACGCCGGAACCTCCTCTTCGACTCGCCGGAACCACCAGCCAGAGACGCCAAAATCCCCTGCCAGGTAGGCCAGAATCACATGGCGGACGCTCCGGAATCTCCCGCCGGGAAGGTAGGAACCACCTCTCAAACATACTGGAAGCACGTGCCGGACATGCCGGCACCACGTACTGGACAGACCAGAAACACCTGCCGGACCTGCCTGAACCACCTGCTGAGCACACCGGAACAACTTGCTCGACTCGCTGGAGCCACCTGCTGGACACCCCAAAATCACCAGCCAGCTATGCCAGAACCACTTGCCGTACACTCCGGAATCACCTGCTGGTTACACCAGAGCCACTTGGTGGACAATCCAGAATCACCTGCCGGACATGCCAGAACCACCTGTCACACATGCCGGAACCACGTGCCTGACACGCCGGAACCACCTCGCGGACAGACCGGAACCACCTACCAGACATGCCTGAACCACCTGCCGAGCATGCCGGAACCACCTGCTGGACACGCCAAAATCACCTGCGGGCTAGGCCAGAACCACTTGTAGGACTCTCCTGGAGCACCTGCCGGGCATGCGGGAACCACCTCTCAGACGTGCCAGAACCACGTGCGGCACATGACGGAACCCATTACCGGACAGACCGGAACCACCTGCTGGACACGCCAGAATCACCTGCCAAGAACACCGGAACCACCTGAACAGCTCGCCAGAAACACCTGCCGGACATGCCAAAATCACCTGCCGGCTACACCAGAACCTCTTGCCGGACACTCCGGAATCACCTGCCAGACATGATGCAACCAAATGTCAGACGTGCCAGAACCACGTGCCAGAGACACCGGATGCAACTGCCGAGCATGCCGGAACCTCCTGCTCAACTCGCTGTAACCACCTGCCGGGGACGCCAAAATCACCTGTCAGCTAGGCCAGAACCACGTGGCGGACTCTATGGAATCACCCGCCGGGCATGCCGGAACCAGCTCTCAGACGTGCCAGAAGCACGTGCCGGACACGCCGGAACCACCTACTAGAGAGACCGGAACCACCTGCCAGACCCGCCTGAACCACCTGCTGAGTACGCTGGAACAACCTGCTCTACTCGCTGGAGCCACCTGCTGGACACGCCAAAATCACCTGATGGCTACGCCAGCACCACTCGGCAGACAAGCCAGAATCACCTGCAGGGTATGCCGGAACCACCTCTCAGACGTGCCAGAACCCCTTGTCGGACACTCCGGAATCACCTGTCAGGCATGCCGGAACCACCTCTCGAGCGTGCCAGAATGACGTGCCAGAGACACCGGATGCACCTGCCGAGCACGCCGGAACCTCCTCTTCGACTCGCCGGAACCACCAGCCAGAGACGCCAAAATCCCCTGCCAGGTAGGCCAGAATCACATGGCGGACGCTCCGGAATCTCCCGCCGGGAAGGTAGGAACCACCTCTCAAACATACTGGAAGCACGTGCCGGACATGCCGGCACCACGTACTGGACAGACCAGAAACACCTGCCGGACCTGCCTGAACCACCTGCTGAGCACACCGGAACAACTTGCTCGACTCGCTGGAGCCACCTGCTGGACACCCCAAAATCACCAGCCAGCTATGCCAGAACCACTTGCCGTACACTCCGGAATCACCTGCTGGTTACACCAGAGCCACTTGGTGGACAATCCAGAATCACCTGCCGGACATGCCAGAACCACCTGTCACACATGCCGGAACCACGTGCCTGACACGCCGGAACCACCTCGCGGACAGACCGGAACCACCTACCAGACATGCCTGAACCACCTGCCGAGCATGCCGGAACCACCTGCCGGACACGCCAAAATCACCTGCGGGCTAGGCCAGAACCACTTGTAGGACTCTCCTGGAGCACCTGCCGGGCATGCGGGAACCACCTCTCAGACGTGCCAGAACCACGTGCGGCACATGACGGAACCCATTACCGGACAGACCGGAACCACCTGCTGGACACGCCAGAATCACCTGCCAAGAACACCGGAACCACCTGAACAGCTCGCCAGAAACACCTGCCGGACATGCCAAAATCACCTGCCGGCTACACCAGAACCTCTTGCCGGACACTCCGGAATCACCTGCCAGACATGATGCAACCAAATGTCAGACGTGCCAGAACCACGTGCCAGAGACACCGGATGCAACTGCCGAGCATGCCGGAACCTCCTGCTCAACTCGCTGTAACCACCTGCCGGGGACGCCAAAATCACCTGTCAGCTAGGCCAGAACCACGTGGCGGACTCTATGGAATCACCCGCCGGGCATGCCGGAACCAGCTCTCAGACGTGCCAGAAGCACGTGCCGGACACGCCGGAACCACCTACTAGAGAGACCGGAACCACCTGCCAGACCCGCCTGAACCACCTGCTGAGTACGCTGGAACAACCTGCTCTACTCGCTGGAGCCACCTGCTGGACACGCCAAAATCACCTGATGGCTACGCCAGCACCACTCGGCAGACAAGCCAGAATCACCTGCAGGGTATGCCGGAACCACCTCTCAGACGTGCCAGAACCCCTTGTCGGACACTCCGGAATCACCTGTCAGGCATGCCGGAACCACCTCTCGAGCGTGCCAGAATGACGTGCCAGAGACACCGGATGCACCTGCCGAGCACGCCGGAACCTCCTCTTCGACTCGCCGGAACCACCAGCCAGAGACGCCAAAATCCCCTGCCAGGTAGGCCAGAATCACATGGCGGACGCTCCGGAATCTCCCGCCGGGAAGGTAGGAACCACCTCTCAAACATACTGGAAGCACGTGCCGGACATGCCGGCACCACGTACTGGACAGACCAGAAACACCTGCCGGACCTGCCTGAACCACCTGCTGAGCACACCGGAACAACTTGCTCGACTCGCTGGAGCCACCTGCTGGACACCCCAAAATCACCAGCCAGCTATGCCAGAACCACTTGCCGTACACTCCGGAATCACCTGCTGGTTACACCAGAGCCACTTGGTGGACAATCCAGAATCACCTGCCGGACATGCCAGAACCACCTGTCACACATGCCGGAACCACGTGCCTGACACGCCGGAACCACCTCGCGGACAGACCGGAACCACCTACCAGACATGCCTGAACCACCTGCCGAGCATGCCGGAACCACCTGCCGGACACGCCAAAATCACCTGCGGGCTAGGCCAGAACCACTTGTAGGACTCTCCTGGAGCACCTGCCGGGCATGCGGGAACCACCTCTCAGACGTGCCAGAACCACGTGCGGCACATGACGGAACCCATTACCGGACAGACCGGAACCACCTGCTGGACACGCCAGAATCACCTGCCAAGAACACCGGAACCACCTGAACAGCTCGCCAGAAACACCTGCCGGACATGCCAAAATCACCTGCCGGCTACACCAGAACCTCTTGCCGGACACTCCGGAATCACCTGCCAGACATGATGCAACCAAATGTCAGACGTGCCAGAACCACGTGCCAGAGACACCGGATGCAACTGCCGAGCATGCCGGAACCTCCTGCTCAACTCGCTGTAACCACCTGCCGGGGACGCCAAAATCACCTGTCAGCTAGGCCAGAACCACGTGGCGGACTCTATGGAATCACCCGCCGGGCATGCCGGAACCAGCTCTCAGACGTGCCAGAAGCACGTGCCGGACACGCCGGAACCACCTACTAGAGAGACCGGAACCACCTGCCAGACCCGCCTGAACCACCTGCTGAGTACGCTGGAACAACCTGCTCTACTCGCTGGAGCCACCTGCTGGACACGCCAAAATCACCTGATGGCTACGCCAGCACCACTCGGCAGACAAGCCAGAATCACCTGCAGGGTATGCCGGAACCACCTCTCAGACGTGCCAGAACCCCTTGTCGGACACTCCGGAATCACCTGTCAGGCATGCCGGAACCACCTCTCGAGCGTGCCAGAATGACGTGCCAGAGACACCGGATGCACCTGCCGAGCACGCCGGAACCTCCTGTTCGACTCGCCGGAACCACCAGCCAGAGACGCCAAAATCCCCTGCCAGGTAGGCCAGAATCACATGGCGGACGCTCCGGAATCTCCCGCCGGGAAGGTAGGAACCACCTCTCAAACATACTGGAAGCACGTGCCGGACATGCCGGCACCACGTACTGGACAGACCAGAAACACCTGCCGGACCTGCCTGAACCACCTGCTGAGCACACCGGAACAACTTGCTCGACTCGCTGGAGCCACCTGCTGGACACCCCAAAATCACCAGCCAGCTATGCCAGAACCACTTGCCGTACACTCCGGAATCACCTGCTGGTTACACCAGAGCCACTTGGTGGACAATCCAGAATCACCTGCCGGACATGCCAGAACCACCTGTCACACATGCCGGAACCACGTGCCTGACACGCCGGAACCACCTCGCGGACAGACCGGAACCACCTACCAGACATGCCTGAACCACCTGCCGAGCATGCCGGAACCACCTGCCGGACACGCCAAAATCACCTGCGGGCTAGGCCAGAACCACTTGTAGGACTCTCCTGGAGCACCTGCCGGGCATGCGGGAACCACCTCTCAGACGTGCCAGAACCACGTGCGGCACATGACGGAACCCATTACCGGACAGACCGAAACCACCTGCCAGACCCAACTGAACCACCTGCTAAGCACGCAGGAACAACCTGCTCGCCTCGCCGGAACCACATGCCGGGCGCAGCGGAAGCACCTGCCGAGCGCGCCGGAGCCACCTGCTCGCCTCGCCGGAACCACCTGCCCGGCGCGCCAGAGCCACCTGCTCGCCTCGCCGGAACCTCCTGCCAGGCCCAGCAGAAGCACCTGCCGGGCGCGCCGGAGCCACCTGCTCGCCTCGCCGGAACCACCTGCCGGGTGCAGCGGAAGCACCTGCCGAGCGCGCCGGAGCCACCTGCTGGCCTCGCCGGAACCACCTGCCGGGCCCAGCGGAAGCACGTGCCAAGCACGCCGGAGCCACCTGCTCGCCTCGCCGGAACTACCTGCCGGGCCCAGCGGAAGCACCTGCCGAGCGCGCCGGAGCCACCTGCTCGCCTCGCCGGAACCACGCGCCGGGCCCCAACCCTAACCCTAACCCTAACCCTATCCCCAAACCCTAACCCTAACCCTAACCCCTAACCCTAAGCCTAACCCTAAACCCTAACCCAACCGTAACCCTAACCCTAACCCTACCCCTAACCCTAACCCCTAACCCCAAACCCTAAACCCTAACCCTAACCGTAACCCTAACCCTATCCCTAACCCTAACCTGACGGACAGGCTGGAACCAGCTGCTCAACTCGCCGGAACCACCTGCCAGACATGCCAGAACCACCTGCCGAGCACGCCGGAGCCACCTGCTGGACTCACCAGAACCACCTGCCTGACAGGCCAAAATCAACAGCTGGCTATGAGAGAACCACCTGGCAGACAATCCGCAATAACCTGCCAGGCATGCAGGAACCACCTCTCAGACGTAAGAGAACCACGTGCCGGACACGCTGGAACCACGTCCTGGACAGACTGGAACCACCTGCCGGACATGCCTGGACCACCTGCCGAGCACGCCGGAACCACCTGCTCGACTCGCAGGACCCATGTGCCAGACACGCCAAAATGAACTGCCGGCTACACCAGAACCACTTACCGGACACTCCGGAATAACCTGCCCGGCATGCCAGAACCACCTCTCAGAAGTGCCAGAAGCACGTGCTGGACATGCCGGAACAACCTATCGGACAGAACGGAACAACCTGCCGGACACACCAAAATCACCTGCGGGCTACGCCAGAACCACTTGGAGGACTCTCCGGGAAAACCTGCCGGGCATGCTGGAACCACCTCTCAGACGTGCCTGAACCACGTGGCGGACACTCCGGAAACGCATGTCAGGCCGGCCAGAACCACCTCTCAGACGTGCCAGAACCTCATGCCGGACACCCCAGAACCACCTGCTGGACAGACCGGAAACACCTGCCGGACACGCCGGAACCACATGTTCAACTCGCTGGAACCACATTCTGGACATGGCAAAATCACCTGCCGCCTATGCCAGAACCGCTTGGCGAACACTCCGGAATCACCTGTCAGGCATGCCGGAACCACCTCTCAGACATGCCAGAACCGCATGCCAATGACACCGGAAGCACCTGCCGAGCATGCCGGAAGCACCTGCTCGACTCTCCAGAACCACCTGTCGGACACGCCAAAATCACCTGCCGGCTACGCCACAGCCAGTTGGTGAACACTCCGGAAACACCTGCCGGGCTGGCTGGAACCACCTGCCAGTCACGCCAACATCACCTGCCAGCTACGCCAGAACCACTTGGCGGAGACTCCAGAAACACCTTCTGGGCCAGCCGGAACCACCTCTCAGACGTGCCAGAACCATGTGCCTGAGATGCTGGAACCACACCCCGAACAGACCGAAACCACCTGCCAGACCCAACTGAACCACCTGCCGAGCACGCAGGAACAACCTGCTCGCCTCACCGGAACCACCTGCCGGGCGCAGCGGAAGCACCTGCCGAGCGCGCCGGAGCCACATGCTCGCCTCGCCGGAAACAACTGCCCGGCGCGCCGGAGCCACCTGCTCGCCTCGCCGAAACCACCTGCCGGGCCCAGCGGAAGCACGTGCCAAGCACGCAGGAGCCACCTGCTCGCCTCGCCGGAACCACCTGCCGGGCCCAGCGGAAGCACCTGCCGAGCGCGCCGGAGCCACCTGCTCGCCTCGCCGGAACCACCTGCCGGGCGCAGCGGAAGCACCTGCCGAGCGCGCCGGAGCCACCTGCTCGCCTCGCCGGAACCACCTGCCGGGTGCAGCGGAAGCACCTGCCGGGCGCGCCGGAGCCACCTGCTCGCCTCGCCGGAACCACCTGCCGGGCCCAGCGGAAGCACGTGCCAAGCATGCCGGAGCCACCTGCTCGCCTCGCCGGAACCACCTGCCGGGCCCAGCGGAAGCACCTGCCGGGCGCGCCGGAGCCACCTGCTCGCATCGGCGGAACCACGTGCCGGGCCCTAACCCTAACACTAACCCTAACCCTATCCCCAAACCCTAACCCTAACCCTAACCCCTAACCCTAAGCCTAACCCTAAACCCTAACCCAACCGTAACCCTAACCCTAACCCTACCCCTAACCCTAACCCCTAACCCCAAACCCTAAACCCTAACCCTAACCGTAACCCTAACCCTATCCCTAACCCTAACCTGACGGACAGGCTGGAACCAGCTGCTCAACTCGCCGGAACCACCTGCCAGACATGCCAGAACCACCTGCCGAGCACGCCGGAGCCACCTGCTGGACTCACCAGAACCACCTGCCTGACAGGCCAAAATCAACAGCTGGCTATGAGAGAACCACCTGGCAGACAATCCGCAATAACCTGCCAGGCATGCAGGAACCACCTCTCAGACGTAAGAGAACCACGTGCCGGACACGCTGGAACCACGTCCTGGACAGACTGGAACCACCTGCCGGACATGCCTGGACCACCTGCCGAGCACGCCGGAACCACCTGCTCGACTCGCAGGACCCATGTGCCAGACACGCCAAAATGAACTGCCGGCTACACCAGAACCACTTACCGGACACTCCGGAATAACCTGCCCGGCATGCCAGAACCACCTCTCAGAAGTGCCAGAAGCACGTGCTGGACATGCCGGAACAACCTATCGGACAGAACGGAACAACCTGCCGGACACACCAAAATCACCTGCGGGCTACGCCAGAACCACTTGGAGGACTCTCCGGGAAAACCTGCCGGGCATGCTGGAACCACCTCTCAGACGTGCCTGAACCACGTGGCGGACACTCCGGAAACGCATGTCAGGCCGGCCAGAACCACCTCTCAGACGTGCCAGAACCTCATGCCGGACACCCCAGAACCACCTGCTGGACAGACCGGAAACACCTGCCGGACACGCCGGAACCACATGTTCAACTCGCTGGAACCACATTCTGGACATGGCAAAATCACCTGCCGCCTATGCCAGAACCGCTTGGCGAACACTCCGGAATCACCTGTCAGGCATGCCGGAACCACCTCTCAGACATGCCAGAACCGCATGCCAATGACACCGGAAGCACCTGCCGAGCATGCCGGAAGCACCTGCTCGACTCTCCAGAACCACCTGTCGGACACGCCAAAATCACCTGCCGGCTACGCCACAGCCAGTTGGTGAACACTCCGGAAACACCTGCCGGGCTGGCTGGAACCACCTGCCAGTCACGCCAACATCACCTGCCAGCTACGCCAGAACCACTTGGCGGAGACTCCAGAAACACCTTCTGGGCCAGCCGGAACCACCTCTCAGACGTGCCAGAACCATGTGCCTGAGATGCTGGAACCACACCCCGAACAGACCGAAACCACCTGCCAGACCCAACTGAACCACCTGCCGAGCACGCAGGAACAACCTGCTCGCCTCACCGGAACCACCTGCCGGGCGCAGCGGAAGCACCTGCCGAGCGCGCCGGAGCCACCTGCTCGCGTCGCCGGAACCACGTGCCGGGCCCTAACCCTAACCCTAACCCTAACCCTATCCCCAAACCCTAACCCTAACCCTAACCCCTAACCCTAAGCCTAACCCTAAACCCTAACCCAACCGTAACCCTAACCCTAACCCTACCCCTAACCCTAACCCCTAACCCCAAACCCTAAACCCTAACCCTAACCGTAACCCTAACCCTATCCCTAAACCTAACCTGACGGACAGGCTGGAACCAGCTGCTCAACTCGCCGGAACCACCTGCCAGACATGCCAGAACCACCTGCCGAGCACGCCGGAGCCACCTGCTGGACTCACCAGAACCACCTGCCTGACAGGCCAAAATCAACAGCTGGCTATGAGAGAACCACCTGGCAGACAATCCGCAATAACCTGCCAGGCATGCAGGAACCACCTCTCAGACGTAAGAGAACCACGTGCCGGACACGCTGGAACCACGTCCTGGACAGACTGGAACCACCTGCCGGACATGCCTGGACCACCTGCCGAGCACGCCGGAACCACCTGCTCGACTCGCAGGACCCATGTGCCAGACACGCCAAAATGAACTGCCGGCTACACCAGAACCACTTACCGGACACTCTGGAATAACCTGCCCGGCATGCCAGAACCACCTCTCAGAAGTGCCAGAAGCACGTGCTGGACATGCCGGAACAACCTATTGGACAGAACGGAACAACCTGCCGGACACACCAAAATCACCTGCGGGCTACGCCAGAACCACTTGGAGGACTCTCCGGGAAAACCTGCCGGGCATGCTGGAACCACCTCTCAGACGTGCCTGAACCACGTGGCAGACACTACGGAAACGCACGTCGGGCCGGCCGTAACCACCTCTCAGACGTGCCAGAACCTCATGCCGGACACCCCAGAACCACCTGCTGGACAGACCAGAAACACCTGCCGGACACGCCGGAACCACATGTTCGACTCGCTGGAACCACATTCTGGACATGGCAAAATCACCTGCCGCCTATGCCAGAACCGCTTGGCGAACACTCCGGAATCACCTGTCAGGCATGCCGGAACCACCTCTCAGACCTGCCAGAACCACATGCCAATGACACCGGAAGCACCTGCCGAGCATGCCGGAAGCACCTGCTCGACTCGCCAGAACCACCTGTCGGACACGCCAAAATCACCTGCCGGCTACGCCACAGCCAGTTGGTGAACACTCCGGAAACACCTGCCGGGCTGGCTGGAACCACCTGCCAGTCACGCCAACATCACCTGCCAGCTACGCCAGAACCACTTGGCGGAGACTCCAGAAACACCTGTTGGGCCAGCCGGAACCACCTCTCAGACGTGCCAGAACCATGTGCCTGAGATGCTGGAACCACACCCCGAACAGACCGAAACCACCTGCCAGACACAACTGAACCACCTGCTAAGCACGCAGGAACAACCTGCTCGCCTCGCCGGAACCACATGCCGGGCGCAGCGGAAGCACCTGCCGAGCGCGCCGGAGCCACCTGCTCGCCTCGCCGGAACCACCTGCCCGGCGCGCCGGAGCCACCTGCTCGCCTCGCCGGAACCACCTGCCAGGCCCAGCAGAAGCACCTGCCGGGCGCGCCGGAGCCACCTGCTCGCCTCGCCGGAACCACCTGCCGGGCCCAGCGGAAGCACCTGCCGAGCGCGCCGGAGCCACCTGCTCGCCTCGCCGGAACCACGTGCCGGGCCCTAACCCTAACCCTAACCCTAACCCTATCCCCAAACCCTAACCCTAACCCTAACCCCTAACCCTAACCCTAACACTAACCCTAACCCTATCCCCAAACCCTAACCCTAACCCTAACCCCTAACCCTAAGCCTAACCCTAAACCCTAACCCAACCGTAACCCTAACCCTAACCCTACCCCTAACCCTAACCCCTAACCCCAAACCCTAAACCCTAACCCTAACCGTAACCCTAACCCTATCCCTAACCCTAACCTGACGGACAGGCTGGAACCAGCTGCTCAACTCGCCGGAACCACCTGCCAGACATGCCAGAACCACCTGCCGAGCACGCCGGAGCCACCTGCTGGACTCACCAGAACCACCTGCCTGACAGGCCAAAATCAACAGCTGGCTATGAGAGAACCACCTGGCAGACAATCCGCAATAACCTGCCAGGCATGCAGGAACCACCTCTCAGACGTAAGAGAACCACGTGCCGGACACGCTGGAACCACGTCCTGGACAGACTGGAACCACCTGCCGGACATGCCTGGACCACCTGCCGAGCACGCCGGAACCACCTGCTCGACTCGCAGGACCCATGTGCCAGACACGCCAAAATGAACTGCCGGCTACACCAGAACCACTTACCGGACACTCCGGAATAACCTGCCCGGCATGCCAGAACCACCTCTCAGAAGTGCCAGAAGCACGTGCTGGACATGCCGGAACAACCTATCGGACAGAACGGAACAACCTGCCGGACACACCAAAATCACCTGCGGGCTACGCCAGAACCACTTGGAGGACTCTCCGGGAAAACCTGCCGGGCATGCTGGAACCACCTCTCAGACGCGCCTGAACCACGTGGCGGACACTCCGGAAACGCATGTCGGGCCGGCCGGAACCACCTCTCAGACGTGCCAGAACCTCATGCCGGACACCCCAGAACCAGCTGCTGGACAGACCGGAAACACCTGCCGGACACGCCGGAACCACATGTTCGACTCGCTGGAACCACATTCTCGACATGGCAAAATCACCTGCCGCCTATGCCAGAACCGCTTGGCGAACACTCCGGAATCACCTGTCAGGCATGCCGGAACCACCTCTCAGACCTGCCAGAACCACATGCCAATGACACCGGAAGCACCTGCCGAGCATGCCGGAAGCACCTGCTCGACTCGCCAGAACCACCTGTCGGACACGGCAAAATCACCTGCCGGCTACGCCACAGCCAGTTGGTGAACACTCCGGAAACACCTGCCGGGCTGGCTGGAACCACCTGCCAGTCACGCCAACATCACCTGCCAGCTACGCCAGAACCACTTGGCGGAGACTCCAGAAACACCTGTTGGGCCAGCCGGAACCACCTCTCAGACGTGCCAGAACCATGTGCCTGAGATGCTGGAACCACACCCCAAACAGACCGAAGCCACCTGCCAGACCCAACTGAACCACCTGCCGAGCGCGCCGGAGCCACCTGCTCGCCTCGCCGGAACCACCTGCCGGGCGCAGCGGAAGCCCCTGCCGGGCGCGCCGGAGCCACCTGCTCGGCTCGCCGGAACCACCTGCCGGGCCCTAACCCTAACCCTAACCCTAACCCTATCCCCAAACCCTAACCCTAAGCGTAACCCCTAACCCTAAGCCTAACCCTAAACCCTAACCCAACCGTAACCCTAACCCTAACCCTACCCCTAACCCTAACCCCTAACCCCAAACCCTAAACCCTAACCCTAACCGTAACCCCTATACCTAACCCTAACCTGACGGACAGGCTGGAACCAGCTGCTCAACTCGCCGGAACCACCTGCCCGGCGCGCCGGAGCCACCTGCTCGCCTCGCCGGAACCACCTGCCAGGCCCAGCAGAAGCACCTGCCGGGCGCGCCGGAGCCACCTGCTCGCCTCGCCGGAACCACCTGCCGGGTGCAGCGGAAGCACCTGCCGAGCGCGCCGGAGCCACCTGCTCGCCTCGCCGGAACCACCTGCCGGGCCCAGCGGAAGCACGTGCCAAGCACGCAGGAGCCACCTGCTCGCCTCGCCGGAACCACGTGCCGGGCCCTAACCCTAACCCTAACCCTAACCCTATCCCCAAACCCTAACCCTAACCCTAACCCCTAACCCTAAGCCTAACCCTAAACCCTAACCCAACCGTAACCCTAACCCTAACCCTACCCCTAACCCTAACCCCTAACCCCAAACCCTAAACCCTAACCCTAACCGTAACCCTAACCCTATCCCTAACCCTAACCTGACGGACAGGCTGGAACCAGCTGCTCAACTCGCCGGAACCACCTGCCAGACATGCCAGAACCACCTGCCGAGCACGCCGGAGCCACCTGCTGGACTCACCAGAACCACCTGCCTGACAGGCCAAAATCAACAGCTGGCTATGAGAGAACCACCTGGCAGACAATCCGCAATAACCTGCCAGGCATGCAGGAACCACCTCTCAGACGTAAGAGAACCACGTGCCGGACACGCTGGAACCACGTCCTGGACAGACTGGAACCACCTGCCTGACATGCCTGGACCACCTGCCGAGCACGCCGGAACCACCTGCTCGACTCGCAGGACCCATGTGCCAGACACGCCAAAATGAACTGCCGGCTACACCAGAACCACTTACCGGACACTCCGGAATAACCTGCCCGGCATGCCAGAACCACCTCTCAGAAGTGCCAGAAGCACGTGCTGGACATGCCGGAACAACCTATCGGACAGAACGGAACAACCTGCCGGACACACCAAAATCACCTGCGGGCTACGCCAGAACCACTTGGAGGACTCTCCGGGAAAACCTGCCGGGCATGCTGGAACCACCTCTCAGACGTGCCTGAACCACGTGGCGGACACTCCGGAAACGCATGTCGGGCCGGCCGGAACCACCTCTCAGACGTGCCAGAACCTCATGCCGGACACCCCAGAACCAGCTGCTGGACAGACCGGAAACACCTGCCGGACACGCCGGAACCACATGTTCGACTCGCCGGAACCACATTCTCGACATGGCAAAATCACCTGCCGCCTATGCCAGAACCGCTTGGCGAACACTCCGGAATCACCTGTCAGGCATGCCGGAACCACCTCTCAGACATGCCAGAACCACATGCCAATGACACCGGAAGCACCTGCCGAGCATGCCGGAAGCACCTGCTCGACTCGCCAGAACCACCTGTCGGACACGGCAAAATCACCTGCCGGCTACGCCACAGCCAGTTGGTGAACACTCCGGAAACACCTGCCGGGCTGGCTGGAACCACCTGCCAGTCACGCCAACATCACCTGCCAGCTACGCCAGAACCACTTGGCGGAGACTCCAGAAACACCTGTTGGGCCAGCCGGAACCACCTCTCAGACGTGCCAGAACCATGTGCCTGAGATGCTGGAACCACACCCCAAACAGACCGAAGCCACCTGCCAGACCCAACTGAACCACCTGCCGAGCGCGCCGGAGCCACCTGCTCGCCTCGCCGGAACCACCTGCCGGGCGCAGCGGAAGCCCCTGCCGGGCGCGCCGGAGCCACCTGCTCGGCTCGCCGGAACCACCTGCCGGGCCCTAACCCTAACCCTAACCCTAACCCTATCCCCAAACCCTAACCCTAAGCGTAACCCCTAACCCTAAGCCTAACCCTAAACCCTAACCCAACCGTAACCCTAACCCTAACCCTACCCCTAACCCTAACCCCTAACCCCAAACCCTAAACCCTAACCCTAACCGTAACCCCTATACCTAACCCTAACCTGACGGACAGGCTGGAACCAGCTGCTCAACTCGCCGGAACCACCTGCCCGGCGCGCCGGAGCCACCTGCTCGCCTCGCCGGAACCACCTGCCAGGCCCAGCAGAAGCACATGCCGGGCGCGCCGGAGCCACCTGCTCGCCTCACCGGAACCACCTGCTGGGTGCAGCGGAAGCACCTGCCGAGCGCGCCGGAGCCACCTGCTCGCCTCGCCGGAACCACCTGCCGGGCCCAGCGGAAGCACGTGCCAAGCACGCAGGAGCCACCTGCTCGCCTCGCCGGAACCACGTGCCGGGCCCTAACCCTAACCCTAACCCTAACCCTATCCCCAAACCCTAACCCTAACCCTAACCCCTAACCCTAAGCCTAACCCTAAACCCTAACCCAACCGTAACCCTAACCCTAACCCTACCCCTAACCCTAACCCCTAACCCCAAACCCTAAACCCTAACCCTAACCGTAACCCTAACCCTATCCCTAACCCTAACCTGACGGACAGGCTGGAACCAGCTGCTCAACTCGCCGGAACCACCTGCCAGACATGCCAGAACCACCTGCCGAGCACGCCGGAGCCACCTGCTGGACTCACCAGAACCACCTGCCTGACAGGCCAAAATCAACAGCTGGCTATGAGAGAACCACCTGGCAGACAATCCGCAATAACCTGCCAGGCATGCAGGAACCACCTCTCAGACGTAAGAGAACCACGTGCCGGACACGCTGGAACCACGTCCTGGACAGACTGGAACCACCTGCCTGACATGCCTGGACCACCTGCCGAGCACGCCGGAACCACCTGCTCGACTCGCAGGACCCATGTGCCAGACACGCCAAAATGAACTGCCGGCTACACCAGAACCACTTACCGGACACTCCGGAATAACCTGCCCGGCATGCCAGAACCACCTCTCAGAAGTGCCAGAAGCACGTGCTGGACATGCCGGAACAACCTATCGGACAGAACGGAACAACCTGCCGGACACACCAAAATCACCTGCGGGCTACGCCAGAACCACTTGGAGGACTCTCCGGGAAAACCTGCCGGGCATGCTGGAACCACCTCTCAGACGTGCCTGAACCACGTGGCGGACACTCCGGAAACGCATGTCAGGCCGGCCAGAACCACCTCTCAGACGTGCCAGAACCTCATGCCGGACACCCCAGAACCACCTGCTGGACAGACCGGAAACACCTGCCGGACACGCCGGAACCACATGTTCAACTCGCTGGAACCACATTCTGGACATGGCAAAATCACCTGCCGCCTATGCCAGAACCGCTTGGCGAACACTCCGGAATCACCTGTCAGGCATGCCGGAACCACCTCTCAGACATGCCAGAACCGCATGCCAATGACACCGGAAGCACCTGCCGAGCATGCCGGAAGCACCTGCTCGACTCTCCAGAACCACCTGTCGGACACGCCAAAATCACCTGCCGGCTACGCCACAGCCAGTTGGTGAACACTCCGGAAACACCTGCCGGGCTGGCTGGAACCACCTGCCAGTCACGCCAACATCACCTGCCAGCTACGCCAGAACCACTTGGCGGAGACTCCAGAAACACCTTCTGGGCCAGCCGGAACCACCTCTCAGACGTGCCAGAACCATGTGCCTGAGATGCTGGAACCACACCCCGAACAGACCGAAACCACCTGCCAGACCCAACTGAACCACCTGCCGAGCACGCAGGAACAACCTGCTCGCCTCACCGGAACCACCTGCCGGGCGCAGCGGAAGCACCTGCCGAGCGCGCCGGAGCCACATGCTCGCCTCGCCGGAAACAACTGCCCGGCGCGCCGGAGCCACCTGCTCGCCTCGCCGAAACCACCTGCCGGGCCCAGCGGAAGCACGTGCCAAGCACGCAGGAGCCACCTGCTCGCCTCGCCGGAACCACCTGCCGGGCCCAGCGGAAGCACCTGCCGAGCGCGCCGGAGCCACCTGCTCGCCTCGCCGGAACCACCTGCCGGGCGCAGCGGAAGCACCTGCCGAGCGCGCCGGAGCCACCTGCTCGCCTCGCCGGAACCACCTGCCGGGTGCAGCGGAAGCACCTGCCGGGCGCGCCGGAGCCACCTGCTCGCCTCGCCGGAACCACCTGCCGGGCCCAGCGGAAGCACGTGCCAAGCATGCCGGAGCCACCTGCTCGCCTCGCCGGAACCACCTGCCGGGCCCAGCGGAAGCACCTGCCGGGCGCGCCGGAGCCACCTGCTCGCATCGGCGGAACCATGTGCCGGGCCCTAACCCTAACACTAACCCTAACCCTATCCCCAAACCCTAACCCTAACCCTAACCCCTAACCCTAAGCCTAACCCTAAACCCTAACCCAACCGTAACCCTAACCCTAACCCTACCCCTAACCCTAACCCCTAACCCCAAACCCTAAACCCTAACCCTAACCGTAACCCTAACCCTATCCCTAACCCTAACCTGACGGACAGGCTGGAACCAGCTGCTCAACTCGCCGGAACCACCTGCCAGACATGCCAGAACCACCTGCCGAGCACGCCGGAGCCACCTGCTGGACTCACCAGAACCACCTGCCTGACAGGCCAAAATCAACAGCTGGCTATGAGAGAACCACCTGGCAGACAATCCGCAATAACCTGCCAGGCATGCAGGAACCACCTCTCAGACGTAAGAGAACCACGTGCCGGACACGCTGGAACCACGTCCTGGACAGACTGGAACCACCTGCCGGACATGCCTGGACCACCTGCCGAGCACGCCGGAACCACCTGCTCGACTCGCAGGACCCATGTGCCAGACACGCCAAAATGAACTGCCGGCTACACCAGAACCACTTACCGGACACTCCGGAATAACCTGCCCGGCATGCCAGAACCACCTCTCAGAAGTGCCAGAAGCACGTGCTGGACATGCCGGAACAACCTATCGGACAGAACGGAACAACCTGCCGGACACACCAAAATCACCTGCGGGCTACGCCAGAACCACTTGGAGGACTCTCCGGGAAAACCTGCCGGGCATGCTGGAACCACCTCTCAGACGTGCCTGAACCACGTGGCGGACACTCCGGAAACGCATGTCAGGCCGGCCAGAACCACCTCTCAGACGTGCCAGAACCTCATGCCGGACACCCCAGAACCACCTGCTGGACAGACCGGAAACACCTGCCGGACACGCCGGAACCACATGTTCAACTCGCTGGAACCACATTCTGGACATGGCAAAATCACCTGCCGCCTATGCCAGAACCGCTTGGCGAACACTCCGGAATCACCTGTCAGGCATGCCGGAACCACCTCTCAGACATGCCAGAACCGCATGCCAATGACACCGGAAGCACCTGCCGAGCATGCCGGAAGCACCTGCTCGACTCTCCAGAACCACCTGTCGGACACGCCAAAATCACCTGCCGGCTCCGCCACAGCCAGTTGGTGAACACTCCGGAAACACCTGCCGGGCTGGCTGGAACCACCTGCCAGTCACGCCAACATCACCTGCCAGCTACGCCAGAACCACTTGGCGGAGACTCCAGAAACACCTTCTGGGCCAGCCGGAACCACCTCTCAGACGTGCCAGAACCATGTGCCTGAGATGCTGGAACCACACCCCGAACAGACCGAAACCACCTGCCAGACCCAACTGAACCACCTGCCGAGCACGCAGGAACAACCTGCTCGCCTCACCGGAACCACCTGCCGGGCGCAGCGGAAGCACCTGCCGAGCGCGCCGGAGCCACATGCTCGCCTCGCCGGAAACAACTGCCCGGCGCGCCGGAGCCACCTGCTCGCCTCGCCGGAACCACCTGCCGGGCCCAGCGGAAGCACGTGCCAAGCACGCAGGAGCCACCTGCTCGCCTCGCCGGAACCACGTGCCGGGCCCTAACCCTAACCCTAACCCTAACCCTATCCCCAAACCCTAACCCTAACCCTAACCCCTAACCCTAAGCCTAACCCTAAACCCTAACCCAACCGTAACCCTAACCCTAACCCTACCCCTAACCCTAACCCCTAACCCCAAACCCTAAACCCTAACCCTAACCGTAACCCTAACCCTATCCCTAACCCTAACCTGACGGACAGGCTGGAACCAGCTGCTCAACTCGCCGGAACCACCTGCCAGACATGCCAGAACCACCTGCCGAGCACGCCGGAGCCACCTGCTGGACTCACCAGAACCACCTGCCTGACAGGCCAAAATCAACAGCTGGCTATGAGAGAACCACCTGGCAGACAATCCGCAATAACCTGCCAGGCATGCAGGAACCACCTCTCAGACGTAAGAGAACCACGTGCCGGACACGCTGGAACCACGTCCTGGACAGACTGGAACCACCTGCCTGACATGCCTGGACCACCTGCCGAGCACGCCGGAACCACCTGCTCGACTCGCAGGACCCATGTGCCAGACACGCCAAAATGAACTGCCGGCTACACCAGAACCACTTACCGGACACTCCGGAATAACCTGCCCGGCATGCCAGAACCACCTCTCAGAAGTGCCAGAAGCACGTGCTGGACATGCCGGAACAACCTATCGGACAGAACGGAACAACCTGCCGGACACACCAAAATCACCTGCGGGCTACGCCAGAACCACTTGGAGGACTCTCCGGGAAAACCTGCCGGGCATGCTGGAACCACCTCTCAGACGTGCCTGAACCACGTGGCGGACACTCCGGAAACGCATGTCAGGCCGGCCAGAACCACCTCTCAGACGTGCCAGAACCTCATGCCGGACACCCCAGAACCACCTGCTGGACAGACCGGAAACACCTGCCGGACACGCCGGAACCACATGTTCAACTCGCTGGAACCACATTCTGGACATGGCAAAATCACCTGCCGCCTATGCCAGAACCGCTTGGCGAACACTCCGGAATCACCTGTCAGGCATGCCGGAACCACCTCTCAGACATGCCAGAACCGCATGCCAATGACACCGGAAGCACCTGCCGAGCATGCCGGAAGCACCTGCTCGACTCTCCAGAACCACCTGTCGGACACGCCAAAATCACCTGCCGGCTACGCCACAGCCAGTTGGTGAACACTCCGGAAACACCTGCCGGGCTGGCTGGAACCACCTGCCAGTCACGCCAACATCACCTGCCAGCTACGCCAGAACCACTTGGCGGAGACTCCAGAAACACCTTCTGGGCCAGCCGGAACCACCTCTCAGACGTGCCAGAACCATGTGCCTGAGATGCTGGAACCACACCCCGAACAGACCGAAACCACCTGCCAGACCCAACTGAACCACCTGCCGAGCACGCAGGAACAACCTGCTCGCCTCACCGGAACCACCTGCCGGGCGCAGCGGAAGCACCTGCCGAGCGCGCCGGAGCCACATGCTCGCCTCGCCGGAAACAACTGCCCGGCGCGCCGGAGCCACCTGCTCGCCTCGCCGAAACCACCTGCCGGGCCCAGCGGAAGCACGTGCCAAGCACGCAGGAGCCACCTGCTCGCCTCGCCGGAACCACCTGCCGGGCCCAGCGGAAGCACCTGCCGAGCGCGCCGGAGCCACCTGCTCGCCTCGCCGGAACCACCTGCCGGGCGCAGCGGAAGCACCTGCCGAGCGCGCCGGAGCCACCTGCTCGCCTCGCCGGAACCACCTGCCGGGTGCAGCGGAAGCACCTGCCGGGCGCGCCGGAGCCACCTGCTCGCCTCGCCGGAACCACCTGCCGGGCCCAGCGGAAGCACGTGCCAAGCATGCCGGAGCCACCTGCTCGCCTTGCCGGAACCACCTGCCGGGCCCAGCGGAAGCACCTGCCGGGCGCGCCGGAGCCACCTGCTCGCATCGGCGGAACCACGTGCCGGGCCCTAACCCTAACACTAACCCTAACCCTATCCCCAAACCCTAACCCTAACCCTAACCCCTAACCCTAAGCCTAACCCTAAACCCTAACCCAACCGTAACCCTAACCCTAACCCTACCCCTAACCCTAACCCCTAACCCCAAACCCTAAACCCTAACCCTAACCGTAACCCTAACCCTATCCCTAACCCTAACCTGACGGACAGGCTGGAACCAGCTGCTCAACTCGCCGGAACCACCTGCCAGACATGCCAGAACCACCTGCCGAGCACGCCGGAGCCACCTGCTGGACTCACCAGAACCACCTGCCTGACAGGCCAAAATCAACAGCTGGCTATGAGAGAACCACCTGGCAGACAATCCGCAATAACCTGCCAGGCATGCAGGAACCACCTCTCAGACGTAAGAGAACCACGTGCCGGACACGCTGGAACCACGTCCTGGACAGACTGGAACCACCTGCCGGACATGCCTGGACCACCTGCCGAGCACGCCGGAACCACCTGCTCGACTCGCAGGACCCATGTGCCAGACACGCCAAAATGAACTGCCGGCTACACCAGAACCACTTACCGGACACTCCGGAATAACCTGCCCGGCATGCCAGAACCACCTCTCAGAAGTGCCAGAAGCACGTGCTGGACATGCCGGAACAACCTATCGGACAGAACGGAACAACCTGCCGGACACACCAAAATCACCTGCGGGCTACGCCAGAACCACTTGGAGGACTCTCCGGGAAAACCTGCCGGGCATGCTGGAACCACCTCTCAGACGTGCCTGAACCACGTGGCGGACACTCCGGAAACGCATGTCAGGCCGGCCAGAACCACCTCTCAGACGTGCCAGAACCTCATGCCGGACACCCCAGAACCACCTGCTGGACAGACCGGAAACACCTGCCGGACACGCCGGAACCACATGTTCAACTCGCTGGAACCACATTCTGGACATGGCAAAATCACCTGCCGCCTATGCCAGAACCGCTTGGCGAACACTCCGGAATCACCTGTCAGGCATGCCGGAACCACCTCTCAGACATGCCAGAACCGCATGCCAATGACACCGGAAGCACCTGCCGAGCATGCCGGAAGCACCTGCTCGACTCTCCAGAACCACCTGTCGGACACGCCAAAATCACCTGCCGGCTACGCCACAGCCAGTTGGTGAACACTCCGGAAACACCTGCCGGGCTGGCTGGAACCACCTGCCAGTCACGCCAACATCACCTGCCAGCTACGCCAGAACCACTTGGCGGAGACTCCAGAAACACCTTCTGGGCCAGCCGGAACCACCTCTCAGACGTGCCAGAACCATGTGCCTGAGATGCTGGAACCACACCCCGAACAGACCGAAACCACCTGCCAGACCCAACTGAACCACCTGCCGAGCACGCAGGAACAACCTGCTCGCCTCACCGGAACCACCTGCCGGGCGCAGCGGAAGCACCTGCCGAGCGCGCCGGAGCCACATGCTCGCCTCGCCGGAAACAACTGCCCGGCGCGCCGGAGCCACCTGCTCGCCTCGCCGAAACCACCTGCCGGGCCCAGCGGAAGCACGTGCCAAGCACGCAGGAGCCACCTGCTCACCTCGCCGGAACCACCTGCCGGGCCCAGCGGAAGCACCTGCCGAGCGCGCCGGAGCCACCTGCTCGCCTCGCCGGAACCACCTGCCGGGCGCAGCGGAAGCACCTGCCGAGCGCGCCGGAGCCACCTGCTCGCCTCGCCGGAACCACCTGCCGGGTGCAGCGGAAGCACCTGCCGGGCGCGCCGGAGCCACCTGCTCGCCTCGCCGGAACCACCTGCCGGGCCCAGCGGAAGCACGTGCCAAGCATGCCGGAGCCACCTGCTCGCCTCGCCGGAACCACCTGCCGGGCCCAGCGGAAGCACCTGCCGGGCGCGCCGGAGCCACCTGCTCGCATCGGCGGAACCACGTGCCGGGCCCTAACCCTAACACTAACCCTAACCCTATCCCCAAACCCTAACCCTAACCCTAACCCCTAACCCTAAGCCTAACCCTAAACCCTAACCCAACCGTAACCCTAACCCTAACCCTACCCCTAACCCTAACCCCTAACCCCAAACCCTAAACCCTAACCCTAACCGTAACCCTAACCCTATCCCTAACCCTAACCTGACGGACAGGCTGGAACCAGCTGCTCAACTCGCCGGAACCACCTGCCAGACATGCCAGAACCACCTGCCGAGCACGCCGGAGCCACCTGCTGGACTCACCAGAACCACCTGCCTGACAGGCCAAAATCAACAGCTGGCTATGAGAGAACCACCTGGCAGACAATCCGCAATAACCTGCCAGGCATGCAGGAACCACCTCTCAGACGTAAGAGAACCATGTGCCGGACACGCTGGAACCACGTCCTGGACAGACTGGAACCACCTGCCGGACATGCCTGGACCACCTGCCGAGCACGCCGGAACCACCTGCTCGACTCGCAGGACCCATGTGCCAGACACGCCAAAATGAACTGCCGGCTACACCAGAACCACTTACCGGACACTCCGGAATAACCTGCCCGGCATGCCAGAACCACCTCTCAGAAGTGCCAGAAGCACGTGCTGGACATGCCGGAACAACCTATCGGACAGAACGGAACAACCTGCCGGACACACCAAAATCACCTGCGGGCTACGCCAGAACCACTTGGAGGACTCTCCGGGAAAACCTGCCGGGCATGCTGGAACCACCTCTCAGACGTGCCTGAACCACGTGGCGGACACTCCGGAAACGCATGTCGGGCCGGCCGGAACCACCTCTCAGACGTGCCAGAACCTCATGCCGGACACCCCAGAACCACCTGCTGGACCGACCGGAAACACCTGCCGGACACGCCGGAACCACATGTTCGACTCGCTGGAACCACATTCTGGACATGGCAAAATCACCTGCCGCCTATGCCAGAACCGCTTGGCGAACACTCCGGAATCACCTGTCAGGCATGCCGGAACCACCTCTCAGACCTGCCAGAACCACATGCCAATGACACCGGAAGAACCTGCCGAGGATGCCGGAAGCACCTGCTCGACTCGCCAGAACCACCTGTCGGACACGCCAAAATCACCTGCCGGCTACGCCACAGCCAGTTGGTGAACACTCCGGAAACACCTGCCGGGCTGGCTGGAACCACCTGCCAGTCACGCCAACATCACCTGCCAGCTACGCCAGAACCACTTGGCGGAGACTCCAGAAACACCTGTTGGGCCAGCCGGAACCACCTCTCAGACGTGCCAGAACCATGTGCCTGAGATGCTGGAACCACACCCCAAACAGACCGAAGCCACCTGCCAGACCCAACTGAACCACCTGCCGAGCGCGCCGGAGCCACCTGCTCGCCTCGCCGGAACCACCTGCCGGGCGCAGCGGAAGCCCCTGCCGGGCGCGCCGGAGCCACCTGCTCGGCTCGCCGGAACCACCTGCCGGGCCCTAACCCTAACCCTAACCCTAACCCTATCCCCAAACCCTAACCCTAAGCGTAACCCCTAACCCTAAGCCTAACCCTAAACCCTAACCCAACCGTAACCCTAACCCTAACCCTACCCCTAACCCTAACCCCTAACCCCAAACCCTAAACCCTAACCCTAACCGTAACCCCTATACCTAACCCTAACCTGACGGACAGGCTGGAACCAGCTGCTCAACTCGCCGGAACCACCTGTCCGGCGCGCCGGAGCCACCTGCTCGCCTCGCCGGAACCACCTGCCAGGCCCAGCAGAAGCACCTGCCGGGCGCGCCGGAGCCACCTGCTCGCCTCGCCGGAACCACCTGCCGGGTGCAGCGGAAGCACCTGCCGAGCGCGCCGGAGCCACCTGCTCGCCTCGCCGGAACCACCTGCCGGGCCCTAACCCTAACCCTAACCCTAACCCTATCCCCAAACCCTAACCCTAACCCTAACCCCTAACCCTAAGCCTAACCCTAAACCCTAACCCAACCGTAACCCTAACCCTAACCCTACCCCTAACCCTAACCCCTAACCCCAAACCCTAAACCCTAACCCTAACCGTAACCCTAACCCTATCCCTAACCCTAACCTGACGGACAGGCTGGAACCAGCTGCTCAACTCGCCGGAACCACCTGCCAGACATGCCAGAACCACCTGCCGAGCACGCCGGAGCCACCTGCTGGACTCACCAGAACCACCTGCCTGACAGGCCAAAATCAACAGCTGGCTATGAGAGAACCACCTGGCAGACAATCCGCAATAACCTGCCAGGCATGCAGGAACCACCTCTCAGACGTAAGAGAACCACGTGCCGGACACGCTGGAACCACGTCCTGGACAGACTGGAACCACCTGCCTGACATGCCTGGACCACCTGCCGAGCACGCCGGAACCACCTGCTCGACTCGCAGGACCCATGTGCCAGACACGCCAAAATGAACTGCCGGCTACACCAGAACCACTTACCGGACACTCCGGAATAACCTGCCCGGCATGCCAGAACCACCTCTCAGAAGTGCCAGAAGCACGTGCTGGACATGCCGGAACAACCTATCGGACAGAACGGAACAACCTGCCGGACACACCAAAATCACCTGCGGGCTACGCCAGAACCACTTGGAGGACTCTCCGGGAAAACCTGCCGGGCATGCTGGAACCACCTCTCAGACGTGCCTGAACCACGTGGCGGACACTCCGGAAACGCATGTCAGGCCGGCCAGAACCACCTCTCAGACGTGCCAGAACCTCATGCCGGACACCCCAGAACCACCTGCTGGACAGACCGGAAACACCTGCCGGACACGCCGGAACCACATGTTCAACTCGCTGGAACCACATTCTGGACATGGCAAAATCACCTGCCGCCTATGCCAGAACCGCTTGGCGAACACTCCGGAATCACCTGTCAGGCATGCCGGAACCACCTCTCAGACATGCCAGAACCGCATGCCAATGACACCGGAAGCACCTGCCGAGCATGCCGGAAGCACCTGCTCGACTCTCCAGAACCACCTGTCGGACACGCCAAAATCACCTGCCGGCTACGCCACAGCCAGTTGGTGAACACTCCGGAAACACCTGCCGGGCTGGCTGGAACCACCTGCCAGTCACGCCAACATCACCTGCCAGCTACGCCAGAACCACTTGGCGGAGACTCCAGAAACACCTTCTGGGCCAGCCGGAACCACCTCTCAGACGTGCCAGAACCATGTGCCTGAGATGCTGGAACCACACCCCGAACAGACCGAAACCACCTGCCAGACCCAACTGAACCACCTGCCGAGCACGCAGGAACAACCTGCTCGCCTCACCGGAACCACCTGCCGGGCGCAGCGGAAGCACCTGCCGAGCGCGCCGGAGCCACATGCTCGCCTCGCCGGAAACAACTGCCCGGCGCGCCGGAGCCACCTGCTCGCCTCGCCGAAACCACCTGCCGGGCCCAGCGGAAGCACGTGCCAAGCACGCAGGAGCCACCTGCTCGCCTCGCCGGAACCACCTGCCGGGCCCAGCGGAAGCACCTGCCGAGCGCGCCGGAGCCACCTGCTCGCCTCGCCGGAACCACCTGCCGGGCGCAGCGGAAGCACCTGCCGAGCGCGCCGGAGCCACCTGCTCGCCTCGCCGGAACCACCTGCCGGGTGCAGCGGAAGCACCTGCCGGGCGCGCCGGAGCCACCTGCTCGCCTCGCCGGAACCACCTGCCGGGCCCAGCGGAAGCACGTGCCAAGCATGCCGGAGCCACCTGCTCGCCTCGCCGGAACCACCTGCCGGGCCCAGCGGAAGCACCTGCCGGGCGCGCCGGAGCCACCTGCTCGCATCGGCAGAACCACGTGCCGGGCCCTAACCCTAACACTAACCCTAACCCTATCCCCAAACCCTAACCCTAACCCTAACCCCTAACCCTAAGCCTAACCCTAAACCCTAACCCAACCGTAACCCTAACCCTAACCCTACCCCTAACCCTAACCCCTAACCCCAAACCCTAAACCCTAACCCTAACCGTAACCCTAACCCTATCCCTAACCCTAACCTGACGGACAGGCTGGAACCAGCTGCTCAACTCGCCGGAACCACCTGCCAGACATGCCAGAACCACCTGCCGAGCACGCCGGAGCCACCTGCTGGACTCACCAGAACCACCTGCCTGACAGGCCAAAATCAACAGCTGGCTATGAGAGAACCACCTGGCAGACAATCCGCAATAACCTGCCAGGCATGCAGGAACCACCTCTCAGACGTAAGAGAACCACGTGCCGGACACGCTGGAACCACGTCCTGGACAGACTGGAACCACCTGCCGGACATGCCTGGACCACCTGCCGAGCACGCCGGAACCACCTGCTCGACTCGCAGGACCCATGTGCCAGACACGCCAAAATGAACTGCCGGCTACACCAGAACCACTTACCGGACACTCCGGAATAACCTGCCCGGCATGCCAGAACCACCTCTCAGAAGTGCCAGAAGCACGTGCTGGACATGCCGGAACAACCTATCGGACAGAACGGAACAACCTGCCGGACACACCAAAATCACCTGCGGGCTACGCCAGAACCACTTGGAGGACTCTCCGGGAAAACCTGCCGGGCATGCTGGAACCACCTCTCAGACGTGCCTGAACCACGTGGCGGACACTCCGGAAACGCATGTCAGGCCGGCCAGAACCACCTCTCAGACGTGCCAGAACCTCATGCCGGACACCCCAGAACCACCTGCTGGACAGACCGGAAACACCTGCCGGACACGCCGGAACCACATGTTCAACTCGCTGGAACCACATTCTGGACATGGCAAAATCACCTGCCGCCTATGCCAGAACCGCTTGGCGAACACTCCGGAATCACCTGTCAGGCATGCCGGAACCACCTCTCAGACATGCCAGAAAAGCATGCCAATGACACCGGAAGCACCTGCCGAGCATGCCGGAAGCACCTGCTCGACTCTCCAGAACCACCTGTCGGACACGCCAAAATCACCTGCCGGCTACGCCACAGCCAGTTGGTGAACACTCCGGAAACACCTGCCGGGCTGGCTGGAACCACCTGCCAGTCACGCCAACATCACCTGCCAGCTACGCCAGAACCACTTGGCGGAGACTCCAGAAACACCTTCTGGGCCAGCCGGAACCACCTCTCAGACGTGCCAGAACCATGTGCCTGAGATGCTGGAACCACACCCCGAACAGACCGAAACCACCTGCCAGACCCAACTGAACCACCTGCCGAGCACGCAGGAACAACCTGCTCGCCTCACCGGAACCACCTGCCGGGCGCAGCGGAAGCACCTGCCGAGCGCGCCGGAGCCACATGCTCGCCTCGCCGGAAACAACTGCCCGGCGCGCCGGAGCCACCTGCTCGCCTCGCCGAAACCACCTGCCGGGCCCAGCGGAAGCACGTGCCAAGCACGCAGGAGCCACCTGCTCACCTCGCCGGAACCACCTGCCGGGCCCAGCGGAAGCACCTGCCGAGCGCGCCGGAGCCACCTGCTCGCCTCGCCGGAACCACCTGCCGGGCGCAGCGGAAGCACCTGCCGAGCGCGCCGGAGCCACCTGCTCGCCTCGCCGGAACCACCTGCCGGGTGCAGCGGAAGCACCTGCCGGGCGCGCCGGAGCCACCTGCTCGCCTCGCCGGAACCACCTGCCGGGCCCAGCGGAAGCACGTGCCAAGCATGCCGGAGCCACCTGCTCGCCTCGCCGGAACCACCTGCCGGGCCCAGCGGAAGCACCTGCCGGGCGCGCCGGAGCCACCTGCTCGCATCGGCGGAACCACGTGCCGGGCCCTAACCCTAACACTAACCCTAACCCTATCCCCAAACCCTAACCCTAACCCTAACCCCTAACCCTAAGCCTAACCCTAAACCCTAACCCAACCGTAACCCTAACCCTAACCCTACCCCTAACCCTAACCCCTAACCCCAAACCCTAAACCCTAACCCTAACCGTAACCCTAACCCTATCCCTAACCCTAACCTGACGGACAGGCTGGAACCAGCTGCTCAACTCGCCGGAACCACCTGCCAGACATGCCAGAACCACCTGCCGAGCACGCCGGAGCCACCTGCTGGACTCACCAGAACCACCTGCCTGACAGGCCAAAATCAACAGCTGGCTATGAGAGAACCACCTGGCAGACAATCCGCAATAACCTGCCAGGCATGCAGGAACCACCTCTCAGACGTAAGAGAACCATGTGCCGGACACGCTGGAACCACGTCCTGGACAGACTGGAACCACCTGCCGGACATGCCTGGACCACCTGCCGAGCACGCCGGAACCACCTGCTCGACTCGCAGGACCCATGTGCCAGACACGCCAAAATGAACTGCCGGCTACACCAGAACCACTTACCGGACACTCCGGAATAACCTGCCCGGCATGCCAGAACCACCTCTCAGAAGTGCCAGAAGCACGTGCTGGACATGCCGGAACAACCTATCGGACAGAACGGAACAACCTGCCGGACACACCAAAATCACCTGCGGGCTACGCCAGAACCACTTGGAGGACTCTCCGGGAAAACCTGCCGGGCATGCTGGAACCACCTCTCAGACGTGCCTGAACCACGTGGCGGACACTCCGGAAACGCATGTCGGGCCGGCCGGAACCACCTCTCAGACGTGCCAGAACCTCATGCCGGACACCCCAGAACCACCTGCTGGACCGACCGGAAACACCTGCCGGACACGCCGGAACCACATGTTCGACTCGCTGGAACCACATTCTGGACATGGCAAAATCACCTGCCGCCTATGCCAGAACCGCTTGGCGAACACTCCGGAATCACCTGTCAGGCATGCCGGAACCACCTCTCAGACCTGCCAGAACCACATGCCAATGACACCGGAAGAACCTGCCGAGGATGCCGGAAGCACCTGCTCGACTCGCCAGAACCACCTGTCGGACACGCCAAAATCACCTGCCGGCTACGCCACAGCCAGTTGGTGAACACTCCGGAAACACCTGCCGGGCTGGCTGGAACCACCTGCCAGTCACGCCAACATCACCTGCCAGCTACGCCAGAACCACTTGGCGGAGACTCCAGAAACACCTGTTGGGCCAGCCGGAACCACCTCTCAGACGTGCCAGAACCATGTGCCTGAGATGCTGGAACCACACCCCGAACAGACCGAAACCACCTGCCAGACCCAACTGAACCACCTGCCTAGCACGCAGGAACAACCTGCTCGCCTCGCTGGAACCACCTGCCGGGCGCAGCGGAAGCACCTGCCGAGCGCGCCGGAGCCACCTGCTCGCCTCGCCGGAACCACCTGCCCGGCGCGCCGGAGCCACCTGCTCGCCTCGCCGGAACCACCTGCCAGGCCCAGCAGAAGCACCTGCCGGGCGCGCCGGAGCCACCTGCTCGCCTCGCCGGAACCACCTGCCGGGCCCAGCGGAAGCACCTGCCGAGCGCGCCGGAGCCACCTGCTCGCCTCGCCGGAACCACGTGCCGGGCCCTAACCCTAACCCTAACCCTAACCCTATACCCAAACCCTAACCCTAACCCTAACCCCTAACCCTAAGCCTAACCCTAAACCCTAACCCAACCGTAACCCTAACCCTAACCCTAACCCCTAACCCTAAGCCTAACCCAAACCCTAACCCAACCGTAAGCCTAACCCTAACCCTACCCCTAACCCTAACCCCTAACCCCAAACCCTAAACCCTAACCCTAACCGTAACCCTAACCCTATCCCTAACCCTAACCTGACGGACAGGCTGGAACCAGCTGCTCAACTCGCCGGAACCACCTGCCAGACATGCCAGAACCACCTGCCGAGCACGCCGGAGCCACCTGCTGGACTCACCAGAACCACCTGCCTGACAGGCCAAAATCAACAGCTGGCTATGAGAGAACCACCTGGCAGACAATCCGCAATAACCTGCCAGGCATGCAGGAACCACCTCTCAGACGTAAGAGAACCACGTGCCGGACACGCTGGAACCACGTCCTGGACAGACTGGAACCACCTGCCGGACATGCCTGGACCACCTGCCGAGCACGCCGGAACCACCTGCTCGACTCGCAGGACCCATGTGCCAGACACGCCAAAATGAACTGCCGGCTACACCAGAACCACTTACCGGACACTCCGGAATAACCTGCCCGGCATGCCAGAACCACCTCTCAGAAGTGCCAGAAGCACGTGCTGGACATGCCGGAACAACCTATCGGACAGAACGGAACAACCTGCCGGACACACCAAAATCACCTGCGGGCTACGCCAGAACCACTTGGAGGACTCTCCGGGAAAACCTGCCGGGCATGCTGGAACCACCTCTCAGACGCGCCTGAACCACGTGGCGGACACTCCGGAAACGCATGTCGGGCCGGCCGGAACCACCTCTCAGACGTGCCAGAACCTCATGATGGACACCCCAGAACCAGCTGCTGGACAGACCGGAAACACCTGCCGGACACGCCGGAACCACATGTTCGACTCGCTGGAACCACATTCTGGACATGGCAAAATCACCTGCCGCCTATGCCAGAACCGCTTGGCGAACACTCCTGAATCACCTGTCAGGCATGCCGGAACCACCTCTCAGACCTGCCAGAACCACATGCCAATGACACCGGAAGCACCTGCCGAGCATGCCGGAAGCACCTGCTCGACTCGCCAGAACCACCTGTCGGACACGCCAAAATCACCTGCCGGCTACGCCACAGCCAGTTGGTGAACACTCCGGAAACACCTGCCGGGCTGGCTGGAAACACCTGCCAGTCACGCCAACATCACCTGCCAGCTACGCCAGAACCACTTGGCGGAGACTCCAGAAACACCTGTTGGGCCAGCCGGAACCACCTCTCAGACATGCCAGAACCATGTGCCTGAGATGCTGGAACCACACCCCAAACAGACCGAAACCACCTGCCAGACCCAACTGAACCACCTGCCAAGCACGCAGGAACAACCTGCTCGCCTCGCCGGAACCACCTGCCGGGCGCAGCGGAAGCACCTGCCGAGCGCGCCGGAGCCACCTGCGCGCCTCGCCGGAACCACCTGCCGGGTGCAGCGGAAGCACCTGCCGAGCGCGCCGGAGCCACCTGCTGGCCTCGCCGGAACCACCTGCCGGGCCCAGCGGAAGCACGTGCCAAGCACGCCGGAGCCACCTGCTCGCCTCGCCGGAACTACCTGCCGGGCCCAGCGGAAGCACCTGCCGAGCGCGCCGGAGCCACCTGCTCGCCTCGCCGGAACCACCTGCCGGGCCCAGCGGAAGCACCTGCCGGGCGCGCCGGAGCCACCTGCTCGGCTCGCCGGAACCACCTGCCGGGCCCTAACCCTAACCCTAACCCTAACCCTATCCCCAAACCCTAACCCTAACCCTAACCCCTAACCCTAAGCCTAACCCTAAACCCTAACCCAACCGTAACCCTAACCCTAACCCTACCCCTAACCCTAACCCCTAACCCCAAACCCTAAACCCTAACCCTAACCGTAACCCTAACCCTATCCCTAACCCTAACCTGACGGACAGGCTGGAACCAGCTGCTCAACTCGCCGGAACCACCTGCCAGACATGCCAGAACCACCTGCCGAGCACGCCGGAGCCACCTGCTGGACTCACCAGAACCACCTGCCTGACAGGCCAAAATCAACAGCTGGCTATGAGAGAACCACCTGGCAGACAATCCGCAATAACCTGCCAGGCATGCAGGAACCACCTCTCAGACGTAAGAGAACCACGTGCCGGACACGCTGGAACCACGTCCTGGACAGACTGGAACCACCTGCCGGACATGCCTGGACCACCTGCCGAGCACGCCGGAACCACCTGCTCGACTCGCAGGACCCATGTGCCAGACACGCCAAAATGAACTGCCGGCTACACCAGAACCACTTACCGGACACTCCGGAATAACCTGCCCGGCATGCCAGAACCACCTCTCAGAAGTGCCAGAAGCACGTGCTGGACATGCCGGAACAACCTATCGGACAGAACGGAACAACCTGCCGGACACACCAAAATCACCTGCGGGCTACGCCAGAACCACTTGGAGGACTCTCCGGGAAAACCTGCCGGGCATGCTAGAACCACCTCTCAGACGCGCCTGAACCACGTGGCGGACACTCCGGAAACGCATGTCGGGCCGGCCGGAACCACCTCTCAGACGTGCCAGAACCTCATGATGGACACCCCAGAACCAGCTGCTGGACAGACCGGAAACACCTGCCGGACACGCCGGAACCACATGTTCGACTCGCTGGAACCACATTCTGGACATGGCAAAATCACCTGCCGCCTATGCCAGAACCGCTTGGCGAACACTCCTGAATCACCTGTCAGGCATGCCGGAACCACCTCTCAGACCTGCCAGAACCACATGCCAATGACACCGGAAGCACCTGCCGAGCATGCCGGAAGCACCTGCTCGACTCGCCAGAACCACCTGTCGGACACGCCAAAATCACCTGCCGGCTACGCCACAGCCAGTTGGTGAACACTCCGGAAACACCTGCCGGGCTGGCTGGAACCACCTGCCAGTCACGCCAACATCACCTGCCAGCTACGCCAGAACCACTTGGCGGAGACTCCAGAAACACCTGTTGGGCCAGCCGGAACCACCTCTCAGACATGCCAGAACCATGTGCCTGAGATGCTGGAACCACACCCCAAACAGACCGAAACCACCTGCCAGACCCAACTGAACCACCTGCCAAGCACGCAGGAACAACCTGCTCGCCTCGCCGGAACCACCTGCCGGGCGCAGCGGAAGCACCTGCCGAGCGCGCCGGAGCCACCTGCGCGCCTCGCCGGAACCACCTGCCGGGTGCAGCGGAAGCACCTGCCGAGCGCGCCGGAGCCACCTGCTGGCCTCGCCGGAACCACCTGCCGGGCCCAGCGGAAGCACGTGCCAAGCACGCCGGAGCCACCTGCTCGCCTCGCCGGAACCACCTGCCGGGCCAAGCGGAAGCACCTGCCGGGCGCGCCGGAGCCACCTGCTCGCCTCGGCGGAACCACGTGCCGGGCCCTAACCCTAACCCTAACCCTTACCCTATCCCCAAACCCTAACCCTAACCCTAACCCCTAACCCTAAGCCTAACCCTAAACCCTAACCCAACCGTAACCCTAACCCTAACCCTACCCCTAACCCTAACCCCTAACCCCAAACCCTAAACCCTAACCCTAACCGTAACCCTAACCCTATCCCTAACCCTAACCTGACGGACAGGCTGGAACCAGCTGCTCAACTCGCCGGAACCACCTGCCAGACATGCCAGAACCACCTGCCGAGCACGCCGGAGCCACCTGCTGGACTCACCAGAACCACCTGCCTGACAGGCCAAAATCAACAGCTGGCTATGAGAGAACCACCTGGCAGACAATCCGCAATAACCTGCCAGGCATGCAGGAACCACCTCTCAGACGTAAGAGAACCACGTGCCGGACACGCTGGAACCACGTCCTGGACAGACTGGAACCACCTGCCGGACATGCCTGGACCACCTGCCGAGCACGCCGGAACCACCTGCTCGACTCGCAGGACCCATGTGCCAGACACGCCAAAATGAACTGCCGGCTACACCAGAACCACTTACCGGACACTCCGGAATAACCTGCCCGGCATGCCAGAACCACCTCTCAGAAGTGCCAGAAGCACGTGCTGGACATGCCGGAACAACCTATCGGACAGAACGGAACAACCTGCCGGACACACCAAAATCACCTGCGGGCTACGCCAGAACCACTTGGAGGACTCTCCGGGAAAACCTGCCGGGCATGCTGGAACCACCTCTCAGACGTGCCTGAACCACGTGGCGGACACTCCGGAAACGCATGTCGGGCCGGCCGGAACCACCTCTCAGACGTGCCAGAACCTCATGCCGGACACCCCGGAACCACCTGCTGGACAGACCGGAAACACCTGCCGGACACGCCGGAACCACATGTTCGACTCGCTGGAACCACATTCTGGACATGGCAAAATCACCTGCCGCCTATGCCAGAACCGCTTGGCGAACACTCCGGAATCACCTGTCAGGCATGCCGGAACCACCTCTCAGACCTGCCAGAACCACATGCCAATGACACCGGAAGCACCTGCCGAGCATGCCGGAAGCACCTGCTCGACTCGCCAGAACCACCTGTCGGACACGGCAAAATCACCTGCCGGCTACGCCACAGCCAGTTGGTGAACACTCCGGAAACACCTGCCGGGCTGGCTGGAACCACCTGCCAGTCACGCCAACATCACCTGCCAGCTACGCCAGAACCACTTGGCGGAGACTCCAGAAACACCTGTTGGGCCAGCCGGAACCACCTCTCAGACGTGCCAGAACCATGTGCCTGAGATGCTGGAACCACACCCCAAACAGACCGAAGCCACCTGCCAGACCCAACTGAACCACCTGCCGAGCGCGCCGGAGCCACCTGCTCGCCTCGCCGGAACCACCTGCCGGGCGCAGCGGAAGCCCCTGCCGGGCGCGCCGGAGCCACCTGCTCGGCTCGCCGGAACCACCTGCCGGGCCCTAACCCTAACCCTAACCCTAACCCTATCCCCAAACCCTAACCCTAAGCGTAACCCCTAACCCTAAGCCTAACCCTAAACCCTAACCCAACCGTAACCCTAACCCTAACCCTACCCCTAACCCTAACCCCTAACCCCAAACCCTAAACCCTAACCCTAACCGTAACCCCTATACCTAACCCTAACCTGACGGACAGGCTGGAACCAGCTGCTCAACTCGCCGGAACCACCTGCCCGGCGCGCCGGAGCCACCTGCTCGCCTCGCCGGAACCACCTGCCAGGCCCAGCAGAAGCACATGCCGGGCGCGCCGGAGCCACCTGCTCGCCTCACCGGAACCACCTGCTGGGTGCAGCGGAAGCACCTGCCGAGCGCGCCGGAGCCACCTGCTCGCCTCGCCGGAACCACCTGCCGGGCCCAGCGGAAGCACGTGCCAAGCACGCAGGAGCCACCTGCTCGCCTCGCCGGAACCACGTGCCGGGCCCTAACCCTAACCCTAACCCTAACCCTATCCCCAAACCCTAACCCTAACCCTAACCCCTAACCCTAAGCCTAACCCTAAACCCTAACCCAACCGTAACCCTAACCCTAACCCTACCCCTAACCCTAACCCCTAACCCCAAACCCTAAACCCTAACCCTAACCGTAACCCTAACCCTATCCCTAACCCTAACCTGACGGACAGGCTGGAACCAGCTGCTCAACTCGCCGGAACCACCTGCCAGACATGCCAGAACCACCTGCCGAGCACGCCGGAGCCACCTGCTGGACTCACCAGAACCACCTGCCTGACAGGCCAAAATCAACAGCTGGCTATGAGAGAACCACCTGGCAGACAATCCGCAATAACCTGCCAGGCATGCAGGAACCACCTCTCAGACGTAAGAGAACCACGTGCCGGACACGCTGGAACCACGTCCTGGACAGACTGGAACCACCTGCCTGACATGCCTGGACCACCTGCCGAGCACGCCGGAACCACCTGCTCGACTCGCAGGACCCATGTGCCAGACACGCCAAAATGAACTGCCGGCTACACCAGAACCACTTACCGGACACTCCGGAATAACCTGCCCGGCATGCCAGAACCACCTCTCAGAAGTGCCAGAAGCACGTGCTGGACATGCCGGAACAACCTATCGGACAGAACGGAACAACCTGCCGGACACACCAAAATCACCTGCGGGCTACGCCAGAACCACTTGGAGGACTCTCCGGGAAAACCTGCCGGGCATGCTGGAACCACCTCTCAGACGTGCCTGAACCACGTGGCGGACACTCCGGAAACGCATGTCGGGCCGGCCGGAACCACCTCTCAGACGTGCCAGAACCTCATGCCGGACACCCCAGAACCAGCTGCTGGACAGACCGGAAACACCTGCCGGACACGCCGGAACCACATGTTCGACTCGCTGGAACCACATTCTGGACATGGCAAAATCACCTGCCGCCTATGCCAGAACCGCTTGGCGAACACTCCGGAATCACCTGTCAGGCATGCCGGAACCACCTCTCAGACATGCCAGAACCACATGCCAATGACACCGGAAGCACCTGCCGAGCATGCCGGAAGCACCTGCTCGACTCGCCAGAACCACCTGTCGGACACGCCAAAATCACCTGCCGGCTACGCCACAGCCAGTTGGTGAACACTCCGGAAACACCTGCCGGGCTGGCTGGAACCACCTGCCAGTCACGCCAACATCACCTGCCAGCTACGCCAGAACCACTTGGCGGAGACTCCAGAAACACCTGTTGGGCCAGCCGGAACCATCTCTCAGACGTGCCAGAACCATGTGCCTGAGATGCTGGAACCACACCCCGAACAGACCGAAACCACCTGCCAGACGCAACTGAAGCACCTGCCGAGCACGCAGGAACAACCTGCTCGCCTCGCCGGAACCACCTGCCGGGCGCAGCGGAAGCACCTGCCGAGCGTGCCGGAGCCAGCTGCTCGCCTCGCCACAACCACCTGCCGGGTGCAGCGGAAGCACGTGCCGAGCGCGCCGGAGCCACCTGCTCGCCTCGCCGGAACCACCTGCCGGGCCCAGCGGAAGCACGTGCCAAGCACGCCGGAGCCACCTGCTCGCCTCGCCGGAACCACCTGCCGGGCCAAGCGGAAGCACCTGCCGGGCGCGCCGGAGCCACCTGCTCGCCTCGGCGGAACCACGTGCCGGGCCCTAACCCTAACCCTAACCCTTACCCTATCCCCAAACCCTAACCCTAACCCTAACCCCTAACCCTAAGCCTAACCCTAAACCCTAACCCAACCGTAACCCTAACCCTAACCCTACCCCTAACCCTAACCCCTAACCCCAAACCCTAAACCCTAACCCTAACCGTAACCCTAACCCTATCCCTAACCCTAACCTGACGGACAGGCTGGAACCAGCTGCTCAACTCGCCGGAACCACCTGCCAGACATGCCAGAACCACCTGCCGAGCACGCCGGAGCCACCTGCTGGACTCACCAGAACCACCTGCCTGACAGGCCAAAATCAACAGCTGGCTATGAGAGAACCACCTGGCAGACAATCCGCAATAACCTGCCAGGCATGCAGGAACCACCTCTCAGACGTAAGAGAACCACGTGCCGGACACGCTGGAACCACGTCCTGGACAGACTGGAACCACCTGCCGGACATGCCTGGACCACCTGCCGAGCACGCCGGAACCACCTGCTCGACTCGCAGGACCCATGTGCCAGACACGCCAAAATGAACTGCCGGCTACACCAGAACCACTTACCGGACACTCCGGAATAACCTGCCCGGCATGCCAGAACCACCTCTCAGAAGTGCCAGAAGCACGTGCTGGACATGCCGGAACAACCTATCGGACAGAACGGAACAACCTGCCGGACACACCAAAATCACCTGCGGGCTACGCCAGAACCACTTGGAGGACTCTCCGGGAAAACCTGCCGGGCATGCTGGAACCACCTCTCAGACGCGCCTGAACCACGTGGCGGACACTCCGGAAACGCATGTCGGGCCGGCCGGAACCACCTCTCAGACGTGCCAGAACCTCATGATGGACACCCCAGAACCAGCTGCTGGACAGACCGGAAACACCTGCCGGACACGCCGGAACCACATGTTCGACTCGCTGGAACCACATTCTGGACATGGCAAAATCACCTGCCGCCTATGCCAGAACCGCTTGGCGAACACTCCTGAATCACCTGTCAGGCATGCCGGAACCACCTCTCAGACCTGCCAGAACCACATGCCAATGACACCGGAAGCACCTGCCGAGCATGCCGGAAGCACCTGCTCGACTCGCCAGAACCACCTGTCGGACACGCCAAAATCACCTGCCGGCTACGCCACAGCCAGTTGGTGAACACTCCGGAAACACCTGCCGGGCTGGCTGGAACCACCTGCCAGTCACGCCAACATCACCTGCCAGCTACGCCAGAACCACTTGGCGGAGACTCCAGAAACACCTGTTGGGCCAGCCGGAACCACCTCTCAGACATGCCAGAACCATGTGCCTGAGATGCTGGAACCACACCCCAAACAGACCGAAACCACCTGCCAGACCCAACTGAACCACCTGCCAAGCACGCAGGAACAACCTGCTCGCCTCGCCGGAACCACCTGCCGGGCGCAGCGGAAGCACCTGCCGAGCGCGCCGGAGCCACCTGCGCGCCTCGCCGGAACCACCTGCCGGGTGCAGCGGAAGCACCTGCCGAGCGCGCCGGAGCCACCTGCTGGCCTCGCCGGAACCACCTGCCGGGCCCAGCGGAAGCACGTGCCAAGCACGCCGGAGCCACCTGCTCGCCTCGCCGGAACTACCTGCCGGGCCCAGCGGAAGCACCTGCCGAGCGCGCCGGAGCCACCTGCTCGCCTCGCCGGAACCACCTGCCGGGCCCAGCGGAAGCACCTGCCGGGCGCGCCGGAGCCACCTGCTCGGCTCGCCGGAACCACCTGCCGGGCCCTAACCCTAACCCTAACCCTAACCCTATCCCCAAACCCTAACCCTAACCCTAACCCCTAACCCTAAGCCTAACCCTAAACCCTAACCCAACCGTAACCCTAACCCTAACCCTACCCCTAACCCTAACCCCTAACCCCAAACCCTAAACCCTAACCCTAACCGTAACCCTAACCCTATCCCTAACCCTAACCTGACGGACAGGCTGGAACCAGCTGCTCAACTCGCCGGAACCACCTGCCAGACATGCCAGAACCACCTGCCGAGCACGCCGGAGCCACCTGCTGGACTCACCAGAACCACCTGCCTGACAGGCCAAAATCAACAGCTGGCTATGAGAGAACCACCTGGCAGACAATCCGCAATAACCTGCCAGGCATGCAGGAACCACCTCTCAGACGTAAGAGAACCACGTGCCGGACACGCTGGAACCACGTCCTGGACAGACTGGAACCACCTGCCGGACATGCCTGGACCACCTGCCGAGCACGCCGGAACCACCTGCTCGACTCGCAGGACCCATGTGCCAGACACGCCAAAATGAACTGCCGGCTACACCAGAACCACTTACCGGACACTCCGGAATAACCTGCCCGGCATGCCAGAACCACCTCTCAGAAGTGCCAGAAGCACGTGCTGGACATGCCGGAACAACCTATCGGACAGAACGGAACAACCTGCCGGACACACCAAAATCACCTGCGGGCTACGCCAGAACCACTTGGAGGACTCTCCGGGAAAACCTGCCGGGCATGCTAGAACCACCTCTCAGACGCGCCTGAACCACGTGGCGGACACTCCGGAAACGCATGTCGGGCCGGCCGGAACCACCTCTCAGACGTGCCAGAACCTCATGATGGACACCCCAGAACCAGCTGCTGGACAGACCGGAAACACCTGCCGGACACGCCGGAACCACATGTTCGACTCGCTGGAACCACATTCTGGACATGGCAAAATCACCTGCCGCCTATGCCAGAACCGCTTGGCGAACACTCCTGAATCACCTGTCAGGCATGCCGGAACCACCTCTCAGACCTGCCAGAACCACATGCCAATGACACCGGAAGCACCTGCCGAGCATGCCGGAAGCACCTGCTCGACTCGCCAGAACCACCTGTCGGACACGCCAAAATCACCTGCCGGCTACGCCACAGCCAGTTGGTGAACACTCCGGAAACACCTGCCGGGCTGGCTGGAACCACCTGCCAGTCACGCCAACATCACCTGCCAGCTACGCCAGAACCACTTGGCGGAGACTCCAGAAACACCTGTTGGGCCAGCCGGAACCACCTCTCAGACATGCCAGAACCATGTGCCTGAGATGCTGGAACCACACCCCAAACAGACCGAAACCACCTGCCAGACCCAACTGAACCACCTGCCAAGCACGCAGGAACAACCTGCTCGCCTCGCCGGAACCACCTGCCGGGCGCAGCGGAAGCACCTGCCGAGCGCGCCGGAGCCACCTGCGCGCCTCGCCGGAACCACCTGCCGGGTGCAGCGGAAGCACCTGCCGAGCGCGCCGGAGCCACCTGCTGGCCTCGCCGGAACCACCTGCCGGGCCCAGCGGAAGCACGTGCCAAGCACGCCGGAGCCACCTGCTCGCCTCGCCGGAACCACCTGCCGGGCCAAGCGGAAGCACCTGCCGGGCGCGCCGGAGCCACCTGCTCGCCTCGGCGGAACCACGTGCCGGGCCCTAACCCTAACCCTAACCCTTACCCTATCCCCAAACCCTAACCCTAACCCTAACCCCTAACCCTAAGCCTAACCCTAAACCCTAACCCAACCGTAACCCTAACCCTAACCCTACCCCTAACCCTAACCCCTAACCCCAAACCCTAAACCCTAACCCTAACCGTAACCCTAACCCTATCCCTAACCCTAACCTGACGGACAGGCTGGAACCAGCTGCTCAACTCGCCGGAACCACCTGCCAGACATGCCAGAACCACCTGCCGAGCACGCCGGAGCCACCTGCTGGACTCACCAGAACCACCTGCCTGACAGGCCAAAATCAACAGCTGGCTATGAGAGAACCACCTGGCAGACAATCCGCAATAACCTGCCAGGCATGCAGGAACCACCTCTCAGACGTAAGAGAACCACGTGCCGGACACGCTGGAACCACGTCCTGGACAGACTGGAACCACCTGCCGGACATGCCTGGACCACCTGCCGAGCACGCCGGAACCACCTGCTCGACTCGCAGGACCCATGTGCCAGACACGCCAAAATGAACTGCCGGCTACACCAGAACCACTTACCGGACACTCCGGAATAACCTGCCCGGCATGCCAGAACCACCTCTCAGAAGTGCCAGAAGCACGTGCTGGACATGCCGGAACAACCTATCGGACAGAACGGAACAACCTGCCGGACACACCAAAATCACCTGCGGGCTACGCCAGAACCACTTGGAGGACTCTCCGGGAAAACCTGCCGGGCATGCTGGAACCACCTCTCAGACGTGCCTGAACCACGTGGCGGACACTCCGGAAACGCATGTCGGGCCGGCCGGAACCACCTCTCAGACGTGCCAGAACCTCATGCCGGACACCCCAGAACCACCTGCTGGACAGACCGGAAACACCTGCCGGACACGCCGGAACCACATGTTCGACTCGCTGGAACCACATTCTGGACATGGCAAAATCACCTGCCGCCTATGCCAGAACCGCTTGGCGAACACTCCGGAATCACCTGTCAGGCATGCCGGAACCACCTCTCAGACCTGCCAGAACCACATGCCAATGACACCGGAAGCACCTGCCGAGCATGCCGGAAGCACCTGCTCGACTCGCCAGAACCACCTGTCGGACACGCCAAAATCACCTGCCGGCTACGCCACAGCCAGTTGGTGAACACTCCGGAAACACCTGCCGGGCTGGCTGGAACCACCTGCCAGTCACGCCAACATCACCTGCCAGCTACGCCAGAACCACTTGGCGGAGACTCCAGAAACACCTGTTGGGCCAGCCGGAACCACCTCTCAGACATGCCAGAACCATGTGCCTGAGATGCTGGAACCACACCCCAAACAGACCGAAACCACCTGCCAGACCCAACTGAACCACCTGCCAAGCACGCAGGAACAACCTGCTCGCCTCGCCGGAACCACCTGCCGGGCGCAGCGGAAGCACCTGCCGAGCGCGCCGGAGCCACCTGCGCGCCTCGCCGGAACCACCTGCCGGGTGCAGCGGAAGCACCTGCCGAGCGCGCCGGAGCCACCTGCTGGCCTCGCCGGAACCACCTGCCGGGCCCAGCGGAAGCACGTGCCAAGCACGCCGGAGCCACCTGCTCGCCTCGCCGGAACTACCTGCCGGGCCCAGCGGAAGCACCTGCCGAGCGCGCCGGAGCCACCTGCTCGCCTCGCCGGAACCACCTGCCGGGCCCAGCGGAAGCACCTGCCGGGCGCGCCGGAGCCACCTGCTCGGCTCGCCGGAACCACCTGCCGGGCCCTAACCCTAACCCTAACCCTAACCCTATCCCCAAACCCTAACCCTAACCCTAACCCCTAACCCTAAGCCTAACCCTAAACCCTAACCCAACCGTAACCCTAACCCTAACCCTACCCCTAACCCTAACCCCTAACCCCAAACCCTAAACCCTAACCCTAACCGTAACCCTAACCCTATCCCTAACCCTAACCTGACGGACAGGCTGGAACCAGCTGCTCAACTCGCCGGAACCACCTGCCAGACATGCCAGAACCACCTGCCGAGCACGCCGGAGCCACCTGCTGGACTCACCAGAACCACCTGCCTGACAGGCCAAAATCAACAGCTGGCTATGAGAGAACCACCTGGCAGACAATCCGCAATAACCTGCCAGGCATGCAGGAACCACCTCTCAGACGTAAGAGAACCACGTGCCGGACACGCTGGAACCACGTCCTGGACAGACTGGAACCACCTGCCGGACATGCCTGGACCACCTGCCGAGCACGCCGGAACCACCTGCTCGACTCGCAGGACCCATGTGCCAGACACGCCAAAATGAACTGCCGGCTACACCAGAACCACTTACCGGACACTCCGGAATAACCTGCCCGGCATGCCAGAACCACCTCTCAGAAGTGCCAGAAGCACGTGCTGGACATGCCGGAACAACCTATCGGACAGAACGGAACAACCTGCCGGACACACCAAAATCACCTGCGGGCTACGCCAGAACCACTTGGAGGACTCTCCGGGAAAACCTGCCGGGCATGCTAGAACCACCTCTCAGACGCGCCTGAACCACGTGGCGGACACTCCGGAAACGCATGTCGGGCCGGCCGGAACCACCTCTCAGACGTGCCAGAACCTCATGATGGACACCCCAGAACCAGCTGCTGGACAGACCGGAAACACCTGCCGGACACGCCGGAACCACATGTTCGACTCGCTGGAACCACATTCTGGACATGGCAAAATCACCTGCCGCCTATGCCAGAACCGCTTGGCGAACACTCCTGAATCACCTGTCAGGCATGCCGGAACCACCTCTCAGACCTGCCAGAACCACATGCCAATGACACCGGAAGCACCTGCCGAGCATGCCGGAAGCACCTGCTCGACTCGCCAGAACCACCTGTCGGACACGCCAAAATCACCTGCCGGCTACGCCACAGCCAGTTGGTGAACACTCCGGAAACACCTGCCGGGCTGGCTGGAACCACCTGCCAGTCACGCCAACATCACCTGCCAGCTACGCCAGAACCACTTGGCGGAGACTCCAGAAACACCTGTTGGGCCAGCCGGAACCACCTCTCAGACATGCCAGAACCATGTGCCTGAGATGCTGGAACCACACCCCAAACAGACCGAAACCACCTGCCAGACCCAACTGAACCACCTGCCAAGCACGCAGGAACAACCTGCTCGCCTCGCCGGAACCACCTGCCGGGCGCAGCGGAAGCACCTGCCGAGCGCGCCGGAGCCACCTGCGCGCCTCGCCGGAACCACCTGCCGGGTGCAGCGGAAGCACCTGCCGAGCGCGCCGGAGCCACCTGCTGGCCTCGCCGGAACCACCTGCCGGGCCCAGCGGAAGCACGTGCCAAGCACGCCGGAGCCACCTGCTCGCCTCGCCGGAACTACCTGCCGGGCCCAGCGGAAGCACCTGCCGAGCGCGCCGGAGCCACCTGCTCGCCTCGCCGGAACCACCTGCCGGGCCCAGCGGAAGCACCTGCCGGGCGCGCCGGAGCCACCTGCTCGGCTCGCCGGAACCACCTGCCGGGCCCTAACCCTAACCCTAACCCTAACCCTATCCCCAAACCCTAACCCTAACCCTAACCCCTAACCCTAAGCCTAACCCTAAACCCTAACCCAACCGTAACCCTAACCCTAACCCTACCCCTAACCCTAACCCCTAACCCCAAACCCTAAACCCTAACCCTAACCGTAACCCTAACCCTATCCCTAACCCTAACCTGACGGACAGGCTGGAACCAGCTGCTCAACTCGCCGGAACCACCTGCCAGACATGCCAGAACCACCTGCCGAGCACGCCGGAGCCACCTGCTGGACTCACCAGAACCACCTGCCTGACAGGCCAAAATCAACAGCTGGCTATGAGAGAACCACCTGGCAGACAATCCGCAATAACCTGCCAGGCATGCAGGAACCACCTCTCAGACGTAAGAGAACCACGTGCCGGACACGCTGGAACCACGTCCTGGACAGACTGGAACCACCTGCCGGACATGCCTGGACCACCTGCCGAGCACGCCGGAACCACCTGCTCGACTCGCAGGACCCATGTGCCAGACACGCCAAAATGAACTGCCGGCTACACCAGAACCACTTACCGGACACTCCGGAATAACCTGCCCGGCATGCCAGAACCACCTCTCAGAAGTGCCAGAAGCACGTGCTGGACATGCCGGAACAACCTATCGGACAGAACGGAACAACCTGCCGGACACACCAAAATCACCTGCGGGCTACGCCAGAACCACTTGGAGGACTCTCCGGGAAAACCTGCCGGGCATGCTGGAACCACCTCTCAGACGTGCCTGAACCACGTGGCGGACACTCCGGAAACGCATGTCGGGCCGGCCGGAACCACCTCTCAGACGTGCCAGAACCTCATGCCGGACACCCCAGAACCACCTGCTGGACAGACCGGAAACACCTGCCGGACACGCCGGAACCACATGTTCGACTCGCTGGAACCACATTCTGGACATGGCAAAATCACCTGCCGCCTATGCCAGAACCGCTTGGCGAACACTCCGGAATCACCTGTCAGGCATGCCGGAACCACCTCTCAGACCTGCCAGAACCACATGCCAATGACACCGGAAGCACCTGCCGAGCATGCCGGAAGCACCTGCTCGACTCGCCAGAACCACCTGTCGGACACGCCAAAATCACCTGCCGGCTACGCCACAGCCAGTTGGTGAACACTCCGGAAACACCTGCCGGGCTGGCTGGAACCACCTGCCAGTCACGCCAACATCACCTGCCAGCTACGCCAGAACCACTTGGCGGAGACTCCAGAAACACCTGTTGGGCCAGCCGGAACCACCTCTCAGACGTGCCAGAACCATGTGCCTGAGATGCTGGAACCACACCCCGAACAGACCGAAACCACCTGCCAGACCCGCCTGAACCACCTGCTGAGTACGCTGGAACAACCTGCTCTACTCGCTGGAGCCACCTGCTGGACACGCCAAAATCACCTGATGGCTACGCCAGCACCACTCGGCAGACAAGCCAGAATCACCTGCAGGGTATGCCGGAACCACCTCTCAGACGTGCCAGAACCCCTTGTCGGACACTCCGGAATCACCTGTCAGGCATGCCGGAACCACCTCTCGAGCGTGCCAGAATGACGTGCCAGAGACACCGGATGCACCTGCCGAGCACGCCGGAACCTCCTCTTCGACTCGCCGGAACCACCAGCCAGAGACGCCAAAATCCCCTGCCAGGTAGGCCAGAATCACATGGCGGACGCTCCGGAATCTCCCGCCGGGAAGGTAGGAACCACCTCTCAAACATACTGGAAGCACGTGCCGGACATGCCGGCACCACGTACTGGACAGACCAGAAACACCTGCCGGACCTGCCTGAACCACCTGCTGAGCACACCGGAACAACTTGCTCGACTCGCTGGAGCCACCTGCTGGACACCCCAAAATCACCAGCCAGCTATGCCAGAACCACTTGCCGTACACTCCGGAATCACCTGCTGGTTACACCAGAGCCACTTGGTGGACAATCCAGAATCACCTGCCGGACATGCCAGAACCACCTGTCACACATGCCGGAACCACGTGCCTGACACGCCGGAACCACCTCGCGGACAGACCGGAACCACCTACCAGACATGCCTGAACCACCTGCCGAGCATGCCGGAACCACCTGCCGGACACGCCAAAACCACCTGCGGGCTAGGCCAGAACCACTTGTAGGACTCTCCTGGAGCACCTGCCGGGCATGCGGGAACCACCTCTCAGACGTGCCAGAACCACGTGCGGCACATGACGGAACCCATTACCGGACAGACCGGAACCACCTGCTGGACACGCCAGAATCACCTGCCAAGAACACCGGAACCACCTGAACAGCTCGCCAGAAACACCTGCCGGACATGCCAAAATCACCTGCCGGCTACACCAGAACCTCTTGCCGGACACTCCGGAATCACCTGCCAGACATGATGCAACCAAATGTCAGACGTGCCAGAACCACGTGCCAGAGACACCGGATGCAACTGCCGAGCATGCCGGAACCTCCTGCTCAACTCGCTGTAACCACCTGCCGGGGACGCCAAAATCACCTGTCAGCTAGGCCAGAACCACGTGGCGGACTCTATGGAATCACCCGCCGGGCATGCCGGAACCAGCTCTCAGACGTGCCAGAAGCACGTGCCGGACACGCCGGAACCACCTACTAGAGAGACCGGAACCACCTGCCAGACCCGCCTGAACCACCTGCTGAGTACGCTGGAACAACCTGCTCTACTCGCTGGAGCCACCTGCTGGACACGCCAAAATCACCTGATGGCTACGCCAGCACCACTCGGCAGACAAGCCAGAATCACCTGCAGGGTATGCCGGAACCACCTCTCAGACGTGCCAGAACCCCTTGTCGGACACTCCGGAATCACCTGTCAGGCATGCCGGAACCACCTCTCGAGCGTGCCAGAATGACGTGCCAGAGACACCGGATGCACCTGCCGAGCACGCCGGAACCTCCTCTTCGACTCGCCGGAACCACCAGCCAGAGACGCCAAAATCCCCTGCCAGGTAGGCCAGAATCACATGGCGGACGCTCCGGAATCTCCCGCCGGGAAGGTAGGAACCACCTCTCAAACATACTGGAAGCACGTGCCGGACATGCCGGCACCACGTACTGGACAGACCAGAAACACCTGCCGGACCTGCCTGAACCACCTGCTGAGCACACCGGAACAACTTGCTCGACTCGCTGGAGCCACCTGCTGGACACCCCAAAATCACCAGCCAGCTATGCCAGAACCACTTGCCGTACACTCCGGAATCACCTGCTGGTTACACCAGAGCCACTTGGTGGACAATCCAGAATCACCTGCCGGACATGCCAGAACCACCTGTCACACATGCCGGAACCACGTGCCTGACACGCCGGAACCACCTCGCGGACAGACCGGAACCACCTACCAGACATGCCTGAACCACCTGCCGAGCATGCCGGAACCACCTGCCGGACACGCCAAAACCACCTGCGGGCTAGGCCAGAACCACTTGTAGGACTCTCCTGGAGCACCTGCCGGGCATGCGGGAACCACCTCTCAGACGTGCCAGAACCACGTGCGGCACATGACGGAACCCATTACCGGACAGACCGGAACCACCTGCTGGACACGCCAGAATCACCTGCCAAGAACACCGGAACCACCTGAACAGCTCGCCAGAAACACCTGCCGGACATGCCAAAATCACCTGCCGGCTACACCAGAACCTCTTGCCGGACACTCCGGAATCACCTGCCAGACATGATGCAACCAAATGTCAGACGTGCCAGAACCACGTGCCAGAGACACCGGATGCAACTGCCGAGCATGCCGGAACCTCCTGCTCAACTCGCTGTAACCACCTGCCGGGGACGCCAAAATCACCTGTCAGCTAGGCCAGAACCACGTGGCGGACTCTATGGAATCACCCGCCGGGCATGCCGGAACCAGCTCTCAGACGTGCCAGAAGCACGTGCCGGACACGCCGGAACCACCTACTAGAGAGACCGGAACCACCTGCCAGACCCGCCTGAACCACCTGCTGAGTACGCTGGAACAACCTGCTCTACTCGCTGGAGCCACCTGCTGGACACGCCAAAATCACCTGATGGCTACGCCAGCACCACTCGGCAGACAAGCCAGAATCACCTGCAGGGTATGCCGGAACCACCTCTCAGACGTGCCAGAACCCCTTGTCGGACACTCCGGAATCACCTGTCAGGCATGCCGGAACCACCTCTCGAGCGTGCCAGAATGACGTGCCAGAGACACCGGATGCACCTGCCGAGCACGCCGGAACCTCCTCTTCGACTCGCCGGAACCACCAGCCAGAGACGCCAAAATCCCCTGCCAGGTAGGCCAGAATCACATGGCGGACGCTCCGGAATCTCCCGCCGGGAAGGTAGGAACCACCTCTCAAACATACTGGAAGCACGTGCCGGACATGCCGGCACCACGTACTGGACAGACCAGAAACACCTGCCGGACCTGCCTGAACCACCTGCTGAGCACACCGGAACAACTTGCTCGACTCGCTGGAGCCACCTGCTGGACACCCCAAAATCACCAGCCAGCTATGCCAGAACCACTTGCCGTACACTCCGGAATCACCTGCTGGTTACACCAGAGCCACTTGGTGGACAATCCAGAATCACCTGCCGGACATGCCAGAACCACCTGTCACACATGCCGGAACCACGTGCCTGACACGCCGGAACCACCTCGCGGACAGACCGGAACCACCTACCAGACATGCCTGAACCACCTGCCGAGCATGCCGGAACCACCTGCCGGACACGCCAAAACCACCTGCGGGCTAGGCCAGAACCACTTGTAGGACTCTCCTGGAGCACCTGCCGGGCATGCGGGAACCACCTCTCAGACGTGCCAGAACCACGTGCGGCACATGACGGAACCCATTACCGGACAGACCGGAACCACCTGCTGGACACGCCAGAATCACCTGCCAAGAACACCGGAACCACCTGAACAGCTCGCCAGAAACACCTGCCGGACATGCCAAAATCACCTGCCGGCTACACCAGAACCTCTTGCCGGACACTCCGGAATCACCTGCCAGACATGATGCAACCAAATGTCAGACGTGCCAGAACCACGTGCCAGAGACACCGGATGCAACTGCCGAGCATGCCGGAACCTCCTGCTCAACTCGCTGTAACCACCTGCCGGGGACGCCAAAATCACCTGTCAGCTAGGCCAGAACCACGTGGCGGACTCTATGGAATCACCCGCCGGGCATGCCGGAACCAGCTCTCAGACGTGCCAGAAGCACGTGCCGGACACGCCGGAACCACCTACTAGAGAGACCGGAACCACCTGCCAGACCCGCCTGAACCACCTGCTGAGTACGCTGGAACAACCTGCTCTACTCGCTGGAGCCACCTGCTGGACACGCCAAAATCACCTGATGGCTACGCCAGCACCACTCGGCAGACAAGCCAGAATCACCTGCAGGGTATGCCGGAACCACCTCTCAGACGTGCCAGAACCCCTTGTCGGACACTCCGGAATCACCTGTCAGGCATGCCGGAACCACCTCTCGAGCGTGCCAGAATGACGTGCCAGAGACACCGGATGCACCTGCCGAGCACGCCGGAACCTCCTCTTCGACTCGCCGGAACCACCAGCCAGAGACGCCAAAATCCCCTGCCAGGTAGGCCAGAATCACATGGCGGACGCTCCGGAATCTCCCGCCGGGAAGGTAGGAACCACCTCTCAAACATACTGGAAGCACGTGCCGGACATGCCGGCACCACGTACTGGACAGACCAGAAACACCTGCCGGACCTGCCTGAACCACCTGCTGAGCACACCGGAACAACTTGCTCGACTCGCTGGAGCCACCTGCTGGACACCCCAAAATCACCAGCCAGCTATGCCAGAACCACTTGCCGTACACTCCGGAATCACCTGCTGGTTACACCAGAGCCACTTGGTGGACAATCCAGAATCACCTGCCGGACATGCCAGAACCACCTGTCACACATGCCGGAACCACGTGCCTGACACGCCGGAACCACCTCGCGGACAGACCGGAACCACCTACCAGACATGCCTGAACCACCTGCCGAGCATGCCGGAACCACCTGCCGGACACGCCAAAACCACCTGCGGGCTAGGCCAGAACCACTTGTAGGACTCTCCTGGAGCACCTGCCGGGCATGCGGGAACCACCTCTCAGACGTGCCAGAACCACGTGCGGCACATGACGGAACCCATTACCGGACAGACCGGAACCACCTGCTGGACACGCCAGAATCACCTGCCAAGAACACCGGAACCACCTGAACAGCTCGCCAGAAACACCTGCCGGACATGCCAAAATCACCTGCCGGCTACACCAGAACCTCTTGCCGGACACTCCGGAATCACCTGCCAGACATGATGCAACCAAATGTCAGACGTGCCAGAACCACGTGCCAGAGACACCGGATGCAACTGCCGAGCATGCCGGAACCTCCTGCTCAACTCGCTGTAACCACCTGCCGGGGACGCCAAAATCACCTGTCAGCTAGGCCAGAACCACGTGGCGGACTCTATGGAATCACCCGCCGGGCATGCCGGAACCAGCTCTCAGACGTGCCAGAAGCACGTGCCGGACACGCCGGAACCACCTACTAGAGAGACCGGAACCACCTGCCAGACCCGCCTGAACCACCTGCTGAGTACGCTGGAACAACCTGCTCTACTCGCTGGAGCCACCTGCTGGACACGCCAAAATCACCTGATGGCTACGCCAGCACCACTCGGCAGACAAGCCAGAATCACCTGCAGGGTATGCCGGAACCACCTCTCAGACGTGCCAGAACCCCTTGTCGGACACTCCGGAATCACCTGTCAGGCATGCCGGAACCACCTCTCGAGCGTGCCAGAATGACGTGCCAGAGACACCGGATGCACCTGCCGAGCACGCCGGAACCTCCTCTTCGACTCGCCGGAACCACCAGCCAGAGACGCCAAAATCCCCTGCCAGGTAGGCCAGAATCACATGGCGGACGCTCCGGAATCTCCCGCCGGGAAGGTAGGAACCACCTCTCAAACATACTGGAAGCACGTGCCGGACATGCCGGCACCACGTACTGGACAGACCAGAAACACCTGCCGGACCTGCCTGAACCACCTGCTGAGCACACCGGAACAACTTGCTCGACTCGCTGGAGCCACCTGCTGGACACCCCAAAATCACCAGCCAGCTATGCCAGAACCACTTGCCGTACACTCCGGAATCACCTGCTGGTTACACCAGAGCCACTTGGTGGACAATCCAGAATCACCTGCCGGACATGCCAGAACCACCTGTCACACATGCCGGAACCACGTGCCTGACACGCCGGAACCACCTCGCGGACAGACCGGAACCACCTACCAGACATGCCTGAACCACCTGCCGAGCATGCCGGAACCACCTGCCGGACACGCCAAAACCACCTGCGGGCTAGGCCAGAACCACTTGTAGGACTCTCCTGGAGCACCTGCCGGGCATGCGGGAACCACCTCTCAGACGTGCCAGAACCACGTGCGGCACATGACGGAACCCATTACCGGACAGACCGGAACCACCTGCTGGACACGCCAGAATCACCTGCCAAGAACACCGGAACCACCTGAACAGCTCGCCAGAAACACCTGCCGGACATGCCAAAATCACCTGCCGGCTACACCAGAACCTCTTGCCGGACACTCCGGAATCACCTGCCAGACATGATGCAACCAAATGTCAGACGTGCCAGAACCACGTGCCAGAGACACCGGATGCAACTGCCGAGCATGCCGGAACCTCCTGCTCAACTCGCTGTAACCACCTGCCGGGGACGCCAAAATCACCTGTCAGCTAGGCCAGAACCACGTGGCGGACTCTATGGAATCACCCGCCGGGCATGCCGGAACCAGCTCTCAGACGTGCCAGAAGCACGTGCCGGACACGCCGGAACCACCTACTAGAGAGACCGGAACCACCTGCCAGACCCGCCTGAACCACCTGCTGAGTACGCTGGAACAACCTGCTCTACTCGCTGGAGCCACCTGCTGGACACGCCAAAATCACCTGATGGCTACGCCAGCACCACTCGGCAGACAAGCCAGAATCACCTGCAGGGTATGCCGGAACCACCTCTCAGACGTGCCAGAACCCCTTGTCGGACACTCCGGAATCACCTGTCAGGCATGCCGGAACCACCTCTCGAGCGTGCCAGAATGACGTGCCAGAGACACCGGATGCACCTGCCGAGCACGCCGGAACCTCCTCTTCGACTCGCCGGAACCACCAGCCAGAGACGCCAAAATCCCCTGCCAGGTAGGCCAGAATCACATGGCGGACGCTCCGGAATCTCCCGCCGGGAAGGTAGGAACCACCTCTCAAACATACTGGAAGCACGTGCCGGACATGCCGGCACCACGTACTGGACAGACCAGAAACACCTGCCGGACCTGCCTGAACCACCTGCTGAGCACACCGGAACAACTTGCTCGACTCGCTGGAGCCACCTGCTGGACACCCCAAAATCACCAGCCAGCTATGCCAGAACCACTTGCCGTACACTCCGGAATCACCTGCTGGTTACACCAGAGCCACTTGGTGGACAATCCAGAATCACCTGCCGGACATGCCAGAACCACCTGTCACACATGCCGGAACCACGTGCCTGACACGCCGGAACCACCTCGCGGACAGACCGGAACCACCTACCAGACATGCCTGAACCACCTGCCGAGCATGCCGGAACCACCTGCCGGACACGCCAAAACCACCTGCGGGCTAGGCCAGAACCACTTGTAGGACTCTCCTGGAGCACCTGCCGGGCATGCGGGAACCACCTCTCAGACGTGCCAGAACCACGTGCGGCACATGACGGAACCCATTACCGGACAGACCGGAACCACCTGCTGGACACGCCAGAATCACCTGCCAAGAACACCGGAACCACCTGAACAGCTCGCCAGAAACACCTGCCGGACATGCCAAAATCACCTGCCGGCTACACCAGAACCTCTTGCCGGACACTCCGGAATCACCTGCCAGACATGATGCAACCAAATGTCAGACGTGCCAGAACCACGTGCCAGAGACACCGGATGCAACTGCCGAGCATGCCGGAACCTCCTGCTCAACTCGCTGTAACCACCTGCCGGGGACGCCAAAATCACCTGTCAGCTAGGCCAGAACCACGTGGCGGACTCTATGGAATCACCCGCCGGGCATGCCGGAACCAGCTCTCAGACGTGCCAGAAGCACGTGCCGGACACGCCGGAACCACCTACTAGAGAGACCGGAACCACCTGCCAGACCCGCCTGAACCACCTGCTGAGTACGCTGGAACAACCTGCTCTACTCGCTGGAGCCACCTGCTGGACACGCCAAAATCACCTGATGGCTACGCCAGCACCACTCGGCAGACAAGCCAGAATCACCTGCAGGGTATGCCGGAACCACCTCTCAGACGTGCCAGAACCCCTTGTCGGACACTCCGGAATCACCTGTCAGGCATGCCGGAACCACCTCTCGAGCGTGCCAGAATGACGTGCCAGAGACACCGGATGCACCTGCCGAGCACGCCGGAACCTCCTCTTCGACTCGCCGGAACCACCAGCCAGAGACGCCAAAATCCCCTGCCAGGTAGGCCAGAATCACATGGCGGACGCTCCGGAATCTCCCGCCGGGAAGGTAGGAACCACCTCTCAAACATACTGGAAGCACGTGCCGGACATGCCGGCACCACGTACTGGACAGACCAGAAACACCTGCCGGACCTGCCTGAACCACCTGCTGAGCACACCGGAACAACTTGCTCGACTCGCTGGAGCCACCTGCTGGACACCCCAAAATCACCAGCCAGCTATGCCAGAACCACTTGCCGTACACTCCGGAATCACCTGCTGGTTACACCAGAGCCACTTGGTGGACAATCCAGAATCACCTGCCGGACATGCCAGAACCACCTGTCACACATGCCGGAACCACGTGCCTGACACGCCGGAACCACCTCGCGGACAGACCGGAACCACCTACCAGACATGCCTGAACCACCTGCCGAGCATGCCGGAACCACCTGCCGGACACGCCAAAACCACCTGCGGGCTAGGCCAGAACCACTTGTAGGACTCTCCTGGAGCACCTGCCGGGCATGCGGGAACCACCTCTCAGACGTGCCAGAACCACGTGCGGCACATGACGGAACCCATTACCGGACAGACCGGAACCACCTGCTGGACACGCCAGAATCACCTGCCAAGAACACCGGAACCACCTGAACAGCTCGCCAGAAACACCTGCCGGACATGCCAAAATCACCTGCCGGCTACACCAGAACCTCTTGCCGGACACTCCGGAATCACCTGCCAGACATGATGCAACCAAATGTCAGACGTGCCAGAACCACGTGCCAGAGACACCGGATGCAACTGCCGAGCATGCCGGAACCTCCTGCTCAACTCGCTGTAACCACCTGCCGGGGACGCCAAAATCACCTGTCAGCTAGGCCAGAACCACGTGGCGGACTCTATGGAATCACCCGCCGGGCATGCCGGAACCAGCTCTCAGACGTGCCAGAAGCACGTGCCGGACACGCCGGAACCACCTACTAGAGAGACCGGAACCACCTGCCAGACCCGCCTGAACCACCTGCTGAGTACGCTGGAACAACCTGCTCTACTCGCTGGAGCCACCTGCTGGACACGCCAAAATCACCTGATGGCTACGCCAGCACCACTCGGCAGACAAGCCAGAATCACCTGCAGGGTATGCCGGAACCACCTCTCAGACGTGCCAGAACCCCTTGTCGGACACTCCGGAATCACCTGTCAGGCATGCCGGAACCACCTCTCGAGCGTGCCAGAATGACGTGCCAGAGACACCGGATGCACCTGCCGAGCACGCCGGAACCTCCTCTTCGACTCGCCGGAACCACCAGCCAGAGACGCCAAAATCCCCTGCCAGGTAGGCCAGAATCACATGGCGGACGCTCCGGAATCTCCCGCCGGGAAGGTAGGAACCACCTCTCAAACATACTGGAAGCACGTGCCGGACATGCCGGCACCACGTACTGGACAGACCAGAAACACCTGCCGGACCTGCCTGAACCACCTGCTGAGCACACCGGAACAACTTGCTCGACTCGCTGGAGCCACCTGCTGGACACCCCAAAATCACCAGCCAGCTATGCCAGAACCACTTGCCGTACACTCCGGAATCACCTGCTGGTTACACCAGAGCCACTTGGTGGACAATCCAGAATCACCTGCCGGACATGCCAGAACCACCTGTCACACATGCCGGAACCACGTGCCTGACACGCCGGAACCACCTCGCGGACAGACCGGAACCACCTACCAGACATGCCTGAACCACCTGCCGAGCATGCCGGAACCACCTGCCGGACACGCCAAAACCACCTGCGGGCTAGGCCAGAACCACTTGTAGGACTCTCCTGGAGCACCTGCCGGGCATGCGGGAACCACCTCTCAGACGTGCCAGAACCACGTGCGGCACATGACGGAACCCATTACCGGACAGACCGGAACCACCTGCTGGACACGCCAGAATCACCTGCCAAGAACACCGGAACCACCTGAACAGCTCGCCAGAAACACCTGCCGGACATGCCAAAATCACCTGCCGGCTACACCAGAACCTCTTGCCGGACACTCCGGAATCACCTGCCAGACATGATGCAACCAAATGTCAGACGTGCCAGAACCACGTGCCAGAGACACCGGATGCAACTGCCGAGCATGCCGGAACCTCCTGCTCAACTCGCTGTAACCACCTGCCGGGGACGCCAAAATCACCTGTCAGCTAGGCCAGAACCACGTGGCGGACTCTATGGAATCACCCGCCGGGCATGCCGGAACCAGCTCTCAGACGTGCCAGAAGCACGTGCCGGACACGCCGGAACCACCTACTAGAGAGACCGGAACCACCTGCCAGACCCACCTGAACCACCTGCTGAGTACGCTGGAACAACCTGCTCTACTCGCTGGAGCCACCTGCTGGACACGCCAAAATCACCTGATGGCTACGCCAGCACCACTCGGCAGACAAGCCAGAATCACCTGCAGGGTATGCCGGAACCACCTCTCAGACGTGCCAGAACCCCTTGTCGGACACTCCGGAATCACCTGTCAGGCATGCCGGAACCACCTCTCGAGCGTGCCAGAATGACGTGCCAGAGACACCGGATGCACCTGCCGAGCACGCCGGAACCTCCTCTTCGACTCGCCGGAACCACCAGCCAGAGACGCCAAAATCCCCTGCCAGGTAGGCCAGAATCACATGGCGGACGCTCCGGAATCTCCCGCCGGGAAGGTAGGAACCACCTCTCAAACATACTGGAAGCACGTGCCGGACATGCCGGCACCACGTACTGGACAGACCAGAAACACCTGCCGGACCTGCCTGAACCACCTGCTGAGCACACCGGAACAACTTGCTCGACTCGCTGGAGCCACCTGCTGGACACCCCAAAATCACCAGCCAGCTATGCCAGAACCACTTGCCGTACACTCCGGAATCACCTGCTGGTTACACCAGAGCCACTTGGTGGACAATCCAGAATCACCTGCCGGACATGCCAGAACCACCTGTCACACATGCCGGAACCACGTGCCTGACACGCCGGAACCACCTCGCGGACAGACCGGAACCACCTACCAGACATGCCTGAACCACCTGCCGAGCATGCCGGAACCACCTGCCGGACACGCCAAAACCACCTGCGGGCTAGGCCAGAACCACTTGTAGGACTCTCCTGGAGCACCTGCCGGGCATGCGGGAACCACCTCTCAGACGTGCCAGAACCACGTGCGGCACATGACGGAACCCATTACCGGACAGACCGGAACCACCTGCTGGACACGCCAGAATCACCTGCCAAGAACACCGGAACCACCTGAACAGCTCGCCAGAAACACCTGCCGGACATGCCAAAATCACCTGCCGGCTACACCAGAACCTCTTGCCGGACACTCCGGAATCACCTGCCAGACATGATGCAACCAAATGTCAGACGTGCCAGAACCACGTGCCAGAGACACCGGATGCAACTGCCGAGCATGCCGGAACCTCCTGCTCAACTCGCTGTAACCACCTGCCGGGGACGCCAAAATCACCTGTCAGCTAGGCCAGAACCACGTGGCGGACTCTATGGAATCACCCGCCGGGCATGCCGGAACCAGCTCTCAGACGTGCCAGAAGCACGTGCCGGACACGCCGGAACCACCTACTAGAGAGACCGGAACCACCTGCCAGACCCGCCTGAACCACCTGCTGAGTACGCTGGAACAACCTGCTCTACTCGCTGGAGCCACCTGCTGGACACGCCAAAATCACCTGATGGCTACGCCAGCACCACTCGGCAGACAAGCCAGAATCACCTGCAGGGTATGCCGGAACCACCTCTCAGACGTGCCAGAACCCCTTGTCGGACACTCCGGAATCACCTGTCAGGCATGCCGGAACCACCTCTCGAGCGTGCCAGAATGACGTGCCAGAGACACCGGATGCACCTGCCGAGCACGCCGGAACCTCCTCTTCGACTCGCCGGAACCACCAGCCAGAGACGCCAAAATCCCCTGCCAGGTAGGCCAGAATCACATGGCGGACGCTCCGGAATCTCCCGCCGGGAAGGTAGGAACCACCTCTCAAACATACTGGAAGCACGTGCCGGACATGCCGGCACCACGTACTGGACAGACCAGAAACACCTGCCGGACCTGCCTGAACCACCTGCTGAGCACACCGGAACAACTTGCTCGACTCGCTGGAGCCACCTGCTGGACACCCCAAAATCACCAGCCAGCTATGCCAGAACCACTTGCCGTACACTCCGGAATCACCTGCTGGTTACACCAGAGCCACTTGGTGGACAATCCAGAATCACCTGCCGGACATGCCAGAACCACCTGTCACACATGCCGGAACCACGTGCCTGACACGCCGGAACCACCTCGCGGACAGACCGGAACCACCTACCAGACATGCCTGAACCACCTGCCGAGCATGCCGGAACCACCTGCCGGACACGCCAAAACCACCTGCGGGCTAGGCCAGAACCACTTGTAGGACTCTCCTGGAGCACCTGCCGGGCATGCGGGAACCACCTCTCAGACGTGCCAGAACCACGTGCGGCACATGATGGAACCCATTACCGGACAGACCGGAACCACCTGCTGGACACGCCAGAATCACCTGCCAAGAACACCGGAACCACCTGAACAGCTCGCCAGAAACACCTGCCGGACATGCCAAAATCACCTGCCGGCTACACCAGAACCTCTTGCCGGACACTCCGGAATCACCTGCCAGACATGATGCAACCAAATGTCAGACGTGCCAGAACCACGTGCCAGAGACACCGGATGCAACTGCCGAGCATGCCGGAACCTCCTGCTCAACTCGCTGTAACCACCTGCCGGGGACGCCAAAATCACCTGTCAGCTAGGCCAGAACCACGTGGCGGACTCTATGGAATCACCCGCCGGGCATGCCGGAACCAGCTCTCAGACGTGCCAGAAGCACGTGCCGGACACGCCGGAACCACCTACTAGAGAGACCGGAACCACCTGCCAGACCCGCCTGAACCACCTGCTGAGTACGCTGGAACAACCTGCTCTACTCGCTGGAGCCACCTGCTGGACACGCCAAAATCACCTGATGGCTACGCCAGCACCACTCGGCAGACAAGCCAGAATCACCTGCAGGGTATGCCGGAACCACCTCTCAGACGTGCCAGAACCCCTTGTCGGACACTCCGGAATCACCTGTCAGGCATGCCGGAACCACCTCTCGAGCGTGCCAGAATGACGTGCCAGAGACACCGGATGCACCTGCCGAGCACGCCGGAACCTCCTCTTCGACTCGCCGGAACCACCAGCCAGAGACGCCAAAATCCCCTGCCAGGTAGGCCAGAATCACATGGCGGACGCTCCGGAATCTCCCGCCGGGAAGGTAGGAACCACCTCTCAAACATACTGGAAGCACGTGCCGGACATGCCGGCACCACGTACTGGACAGACCAGAAACACCTGCCGGACCTGCCTGAATCACCTGCTGAGCACACCGGAACAACTTGCTCGACTCGCTGGAGCCACCTGCTGGACACCCCAAAATCACCAGCCAGCTATGCCAGAACCACTTGCCGTACACTCCGGAATCACCTGCTGGTTACACCAGAGCCACTTGGTGGACAATCCAGAATCACCTGCCGGACATGCCAGAACCACCTGTCACACATGCCGGAACCACGTGCCTGACACGCCGGAACCACCTCGCGGACAGACCGGAACCACCTACCAGACATGCCTGAACCACCTGCCGAGCATGCCGGAACCACCTGCCGGACACGCCAAAACCACCTGCGGGCTAGGCCAGAACCACTTGTAGGACTCTCCTGGAGCACCTGCCGGGCATGCGGGAACCACCTCTCAGACGTGCCAGAACCACGTGCGGCACATGACGGAACCCATTACCGGACAGACCGGAACCACCTGCTGGACACGCCAGAATCACCTGCCAAGAACACCGGAACCACCTGAACAGCTCGCCAGAAACACCTGCCGGACATGCCAAAATCACCTGCCGGCTACACCAGAACCTCTTGCCGGACACTCCGGAATCACCTGCCAGACATGATGCAACCAAATGTCAGACGTGCCAGAACCACGTGCCAGAGACACCGGATGCAACTGCCGAGCATGCCGGAACCTCCTGCTCAACTCGCTGTAACCACCTGCCGGGGACGCCAAAATCACCTGTCAGCTAGGCCAGAACCACGTGGCGGACTCTATGGAATCACCCGCCGGGCATGCCGGAACCAGCTCTCAGACGTGCCAGAAGCATGTGCCGGACACGCCGGAACCACCTACTAGAGAGACCGGAACCACCTGCCAGACCCGCCTGAACCACCTGCTGAGTACGCTGGAACAACCTGCTCTACTCGCTGGAGCCACCTGCTGGACACGCCAAAATCACCTGATGGCTACGCCAGCACCACTCGGCAGACAAGCCAGAATCACCTGCAGGGTATGCCGGAACCACCTCTCAGACGTGCCAGAACCCCTTGTCGGACACTCCGGAATCACCTGTCAGGCATGCCGGAACCACCTCTCGAGCGTGCCAGAATGACGTGCCAGAGACACCGGATGCACCTGCCGAGCACGCCGGAACCTCCTCTTCGACTCGCCGGAACCACCAGCCAGAGACGCCAAAATCCCCTGCCAGGTAGGCCAGAATCACATGGCGGACGCTCCGGAATCTCCCGCCGGGAAGGTAGGAACCACCTCTCAAACATACTGGAAGCACGTGCCGGACATGCCGGCACCACGTACTGGACAGACCAGAAACACCTGCCGGACCTGCCTGAACCACCTGCTGAGCACACCGGAACAACTTGCTCGACTCGCTGGAGCCACCTGCTGGACACCCCAAAATCACCAGCCAGCTATGCCAGAACCACTTGCCGTACACTCCGGAATCACCTGCTGGTTACACCAGAGCCACTTGGTGGACAATCCAGAATCACCTGCCGGACATGCCAGAACCACCTGTCACACATGCCGGAACCACGTGCCTGACACGCCGGAACCACCTCGCGGACAGACCGGAACCACCTACCAGACATGCCTGAACCACCTGCCGAGCATGCCGGAACCACCTGCCGGACACGCCAAAACCACCTGCGGGCTAGGCCAGAACCACTTGTAGGACTCTCCTGGAGCACCTGCCGGGCATGCGGGAACCACCTCTCAGACGTGCCAGAACCACGTGCGGCACATGACGGAACCCATTACCGGACAGACCGGAACCACCTGCTGGACACGCCAGAATCACCTGCCAAGAACACCGGAACCACCTGAACAGCTCGCCAGAAACACCTGCCGGACATGCCAAAATCACCTGCCGGCTACACCAGAACCTCTTGCCGGACACTCCGGAATCACCTGCCAGACATGATGCAACCAAATGTCAGACGTGCCAGAACCACGTGCCAGAGACACCGGATGCAACTGCCGAGCATGCCGGAACCTCCTGCTCAACTCGCTGTAACCACCTGCCGGGGACGCCAAAATCACCTGTCAGCTAGGCCAGAACCACGTGGCGGACTCTATGGAATCACCCGCCGGGCATGCCGGAACCAGCTCTCAGACGTGCCAGAAGCACGTGCCGGACACGCCGGAACCACCTACTAGAGAGACCGGAACCACCTGCCAGACCCGCCTGAACCACCTGCTGAGTACGCTGGAACAACCTGCTCTACTCGCTGGAGCCACCTGCTGGACACGCCAAAATCACCTGATGGCTACGCCAGCACCACTCGGCAGACAAGCCAGAATCACCTGCAGGGTATGCCGGAACCACCTCTCAGACGTGCCAGAACCCCTTGTCGGACACTCCGGAATCACCTGTCAGGCATGCCGGAACCACCTCTCGAGCGTGCCAGAATGACGTGCCAGAGACACCGGATGCACCTGCCGAGCACGCCGGAACCTCCTCTTCGACTCGCCGGAACCACCAGCCAGAGACGCCAAAATCCCCTGCCAGGTAGGCCAGAATCACATGGCGGACGCTCCGGAATCTCCCGCCGGGAAGGTAGGAACCACCTCTCAAACATACTGGAAGCACGTGCCGGACATGCCGGCACCACGTACTGGACAGACCAGAAACACCTGCCGGACCTGCCTGAACCACCTGCTGAGCACACCGGAACAACTTGCTCGACTCGCTGGAGCCACCTGCTGGACACCCCAAAATCACCAGCCAGCTATGCCAGAACCACTTGCCGTACACTCCGGAATCACCTGCTGGTTACACCAGAGCCACTTGGTGGACAATCCAGAATCACCTGCCGGACATGCCAGAACCACCTGTCACACATGCCGGAACCACGTGCCTGACACGCCGGAACCACCTCGCGGACAGACCGGAACCACCTACCAGACATGCCTGAACCACCTGCCGAGCATGCCGGAACCACCTGCCGGACACGCCAAAACCACCTGCGGGCTAGGCCAGAACCACTTGTAGGACTCTCCTGGAGCACCTGCCGGGCATGCGGGAACCACCTCTCAGACGTGCCAGAACCACGTGCGGCACATGACGGAACCCATTACCGGACAGACCGGAACCACCTGCTGGACACGCCAGAATCACCTGCCAAGAACACCGGAACCACCTGAACAGCTCGCCAGAAACACCTGCCGGACATGCCAAAATCACCTGCCGGCTACACCAGAACCTCTTGCCGGACACTCCGGAATCACCTGCCAGACATGATGCAACCAAATGTCAGACGTGCCAGAACCACGTGCCAGAGACACCGGATGCAACTGCCGAGCATGCCGGAACCTCCTGCTCAACTCGCTGTAACCACCTGCCGGGGACGCCAAAATCACCTGTCAGCTAGGCCAGAACCACGTGGCGGACTCTATGGAATCACCCGCCGGGCATGCCGGAACCAGCTCTCAGACGTGCCAGAAGCACGTGCCGGACACGCCGGAACCACCTACTAGAGAGACCGGAACCACCTGCCAGACCCGCCTGAACCACCTGCTGAGTACGCTGGAACAACCTGCTCTACTCGCTGGAGCCACCTGCTGGACACGCCAAAATCACCTGATGGCTACGCCAGCACCACTCGGCAGACAAGCCAGAATCACCTGCAGGGTATGCCGGAACCACCTCTCAGACGTGCCAGAACCCCTTGTCGGACACTCCGGAATCACCTGTCAGGCATGCCGGAACCACCTCTCGAGCGTGCCAGAATGACGTGCCAGAGACACCGGATGCACCTGCCGAGCACGCCGGAACCTCCTCTTCGACTCGCCGGAACCACCAGCCAGAGACGCCAAAATCCCCTGCCAGGTAGGCCAGAATCACATGGCGGACGCTCCGGAATCTCCCGCCGGGAAGGTAGGAACCACCTCTCAAACATACTGGAAGCACGTGCCGGACATGCCGGCACCACGTACTGGACAGACCAGAAACACCTGCCGGACCTGCCTGAACCACCTGCTGAGCACACCGGAACAACTTGCTCGACTCGCTGGAGCCACCTGCTGGACACCCCAAAATCACCAGCCAGCTATGCCAGAACCACTTGCCGTACACTCCGGAATCACCTGCTGGTTACACCAGAGCCACTTGGTGGACAATCCAGAATCACCTGCCGGACATGCCAGAACCACCTGTCACACATGCCGGAACCACGTGCCTGACACGCCGGAACCACCTCGCGGACAGACCGGAACCACCTACCAGACATGCCTGAACCACCTGCCGAGCATGCCGGAACCACCTGCCGGACACGCCAAAACCACCTGCGGGCTAGGCCAGAACCACTTGTAGGACTCTCCTGGAGCACCTGCCGGGCATGCGGGAACCACCTCTCAGACGTGCCAGAACCACGTGCGGCACATGACGGAACCCATTACCGGACAGACCGGAACCACCTGCTGGACACGCCAGAATCACCTGCCAAGAACACCGGAACCACCTGAACAGCTCGCCAGAAACACCTGCCGGACATGCCAAAATCACCTGCCGGCTACACCAGAACCTCTTGCCGGACACTCCGGAATCACCTGCCAGACATGATGCAACCAAATGTCAGACGTGCCAGAACCACGTGCCAGAGACACCGGATGCAACTGCCGAGCATGCCGGAACCTCCTGCTCAACTCGCTGTAACCACCTGCCGGGGACGCCAAAATCACCTGTCAGCTAGGCCAGAACCACGTGGCGGACTCTATGGAATCACCCGCCGGGCATGCCGGAACCAGCTCTCAGACGTGCCAGAAGCACGTGCCGGACACGCCGGAACCACCTACTAGAGAGACCGGAACCACCTGCCAGACCCGCCTGAACCACCTGCTGAGTACGCTGGAACAACCTGCTCTACTCGCTGGAGCCACCTGCTGGACACGCCAAAATCACCTGATGGCTACGCCAGCACCACTCGGCAGACAAGCCAGAATCACCTGCAGGGTATGCCGGAACCACCTCTCAGACGTGCCAGAACCCCTTGTCGGACACTCCGGAATCACCTGTCAGGCATGCCGGAACCACCTCTCGAGCGTGCCAGAATGACGTGCCAGAGACACCGGATGCACCTGCCGAGCACGCCGGAACCTCCTCTTCGACTCGCCGGAACCACCAGCCAGAGACGCCAAAATCCCCTGCCAGGTAGGCCAGAATCACATGGCGGACGCTCCGGAATCTCCCGCCGGGAAGGTAGGAACCACCTCTCAAACATACTGGAAGCACGTGCCGGACATGCCGGCACCACGTACTGGACAGACCAGAAACACCTGCCGGACCTGCCTGAACCACCTGCTGAGCACACCGGAACAACTTGCTCGACTCGCTGGAGCCACCTGCTGGACACCCCAAAATCACCAGCCAGCTATGCCAGAACCACTTGCCGTACACTCCGGAATCACCTGCTGGTTACACCAGAGCCACTTGGTGGACAATCCAGAATCACCTGCCGGACATGCCAGAACCACCTGTCACACATGCCGGAACCACGTGCCTGACACGCCGGAACCACCTCGCGGACAGACCGGAACCACCTACCAGACATGCCTGAACCACCTGCCGAGCATGCCGGAACCACCTGCCGGACACGCCAAAATCACCTGCGGGCTAGGCCAGAACCACTTGTAGGACTCTCCTGGAGCACCTGCCGGGCATGCGGGAACCACCTCTCAGACGTGCCAGAACCACGTGCGGCACATGACGGAACCCATTACCGGACAGACCGGAACCACCTGCTGGACACGCCAGAATCACCTGCCAAGAACACCGGAACCACCTGAACAGCTCGCCAGAAACACCTGCCGGACATGCCAAAATCACCTGCCGGCTACACCAGAACCTCTTGCCGGACACTCCGGAATCACCTGCCAGACATGATGCAACCAAATGTCAGACGTGCCAGAACCACGTGCCAGAGACACCGGATGCAACTGCCGAGCATGCCGGAACCTCCTGCTCAACTCGCTGTAACCACCTGCCGGGGACGCCAAAATCACCTGTCAGCTAGGCCAGAACCACGTGGCGGACTCTATGGAATCACCCGCCGGGCATGCCGGAACCAGCTCTCAGACGTGCCAGAAGCACGTGCCGGACACGCCGGAACCACCTACTAGAGAGACCGGAACCACCTGCCAGACCCGCCTGAACCACCTGCTGAGTACGCTGGAACAACCTGCTCTACTCGCTGGAGCCACCTGCTGGACACGCCAAAATCACCTGATGGCTACGCCAGCACCACTCGGCAGACAAGCCAGAATCACCTGCAGGGTATGCCGGAACCACCTCTCAGACGTGCCAGAACCCCTTGTCGGACACTCCGGAATCACCTGTCAGGCATGCCGGAACCACCTCTCGAGCGTGCCAGAATGACGTGCCAGAGACACCGGATGCACCTGCCGAGCACGCCGGAACCTCCTCTTCGACTCGCCGGAACCACCAGCCAGAGACGCCAAAATCCCCTGCCAGGTAGGCCAGAATCACATGGCGGACGCTCCGGAATCTCCCGCCGGGAAGGTAGGAACCACCTCTCAAACATACTGGAAGCACGTGCCGGACATGCCGGCACCACGTACTGGACAGACCAGAAACACCTGCCGGACCTGCCTGAACCACCTGCTGAGCACACCGGAACAACTTGCTCGACTCGCTGGAGCCACCTGCTGGACACCCCAAAATCACCAGCCAGCTATGCCAGAACCACTTGCCGTACACTCCGGAATCACCTGCTGGTTACACCAGAGCCACTTGGTGGACAATCCAGAATCACCTGCCGGACATGCCAGAACCACCTGTCACACATGCCGGAACCACGTGCCTGACACGCCGGAACCACCTCGCGGACAGACCGGAACCACCTACCAGACATGCCTGAACCACCTGCCGAGCATGCCGGAACCACCTGCCGGACACGCCAAAATCACCTGCGGGCTAGGCCAGAACCACTTGTAGGACTCTCCTGGAGCACCTGCCGGGCATGCGGGAACCACCTCTCAGACGTGCCAGAACCACGTGCGGCACATGACGGAACCCATTACCGGACAGACCGGAACCACCTGCTGGACACGCCAGAATCACCTGCCAAGAACACCGGAACCACCTGAACAGCTCGCCAGAAACACCTGCCGGACATGCCAAAATCACCTGCCGGCTACACCAGAACCTCTTGCCGGACACTCCGGAATCACCTGCCAGACATGATGCAACCAAATGTCAGACGTGCCAGAACCACGTGCCAGAGACACCGGATGCAACTGCCGAGCATGCCGGAACCTCCTGCTCAACTCGCTGTAACCACCTGCCGGGGACGCCAAAATCACCTGTCAGCTAGGCCAGAACCACGTGGCGGACTCTATGGAATCACCCGCCGGGCATGCCGGAACCAGCTCTCAGACGTGCCAGAAGCACGTGCCGGACACGCCGGAACCACCTACTAGAGAGACCGGAACCACCTGCCAGACCCGCCTGAACCACCTGCTGAGTACGCTGGAACAACCTGCTCTACTCGCTGGAGCCACCTGCTGGACACGCCAAAATCACCTGATGGCTACGCCAGCACCACTCGGCAGACAAGCCAGAATCACCTGCAGGGTATGCCGGAACCACCTCTCAGACGTGCCAGAACCCCTTGTCGGACACTCCGGAATCACCTGTCAGGCATGCCGGAACCACCTCTCGAGCGTGCCAGAATGACGTGCCAGAGACACCGGATGCACCTGCCGAGCACGCCGGAACCTCCTCTTCGACTCGCCGGAACCACCAGCCAGAGACGCCAAAATCCCCTGCCAGGTAGGCCAGAATCACATGGCGGACGCTCCGGAATCTCCCGCCGGGAAGGTAGGAACCACCTCTCAAACATACTGGAAGCACGTGCCGGACATGCCGGCACCACGTACTGGACAGACCAGAAACACCTGCCGGACCTGCCTGAACCACCTGCTGAGCACACCGGAACAACTTGCTCGACTCGCTGGAGCCACCTGCTGGACACCCCAAAATCACCAGCCAGCTATGCCAGAACCACTTGCCGTACACTCCGGAATCACCTGCTGGTTACACCAGAGCCACTTGGTGGACAATCCAGAATCACCTGCCGGACATGCCAGAACCACCTGTCACACATGCCGGAACCACGTGCCTGACACGCCGGAACCACCTCGCGGACAGACCGGAACCACCTACCAGACATGCCTGAACCACCTGCCGAGCATGCCGGAACCACCTGCCGGACACGCCAAAATCACCTGCGGGCTAGGCCAGAACCACTTGTAGGACTCTCCTGGAGCACCTGCCGGGCATGCGGGAACCACCTCTCAGACGTGCCAGAACCACGTGCGGCACATGACGGAACCCATTACCGGACAGACCGGAACCACCTGCTGGACACGCCAGAATCACCTGCCAAGAACACCGGAACCACCTGAACAGCTCGCCAGAAACACCTGCCGGACATGCCAAAATCACCTGCCGGCTACACCAGAACCTCTTGCCGGACACTCCGGAATCACCTGCCAGACATGATGCAACCAAATGTCAGACGTGCCAGAACCACGTGCCAGAGACACCGGATGCAACTGCCGAGCATGCCGGAACCTCCTGCTCAACTCGCTGTAACCACCTGCCGGGGACGCCAAAATCACCTGTCAGCTAGGCCAGAACCACGTGGCGGACTCTATGGAATCACCCGCCGGGCATGCCGGAACCAGCTCTCAGACGTGCCAGAAGCACGTGCCGGACACGCCGGAACCACCTACTAGAGAGACCGGAACCACCTGCCAGACCCGCCTGAACCACCTGCTGAGTACGCTGGAACAACCTGCTCTACTCGCTGGAGCCACCTGCTGGACACGCCAAAATCACCTGATGGCTACGCCAGCACCACTCGGCAGACAAGCCAGAATCACCTGCAGGGTATGCCGGAACCACCTCTCAGACGTGCCAGAACCCCTTGTCGGACACTCCGGAATCACCTGTCAGGCATGCCGGAACCACCTCTCGAGCGTGCCAGAATGACGTGCCAGAGACACCGGATGCACCTGCCGAGCACGCCGGAACCTCCTCTTCGACTCGCCGGAACCACCAGCCAGAGACGCCAAAATCCCCTGCCAGGTAGGCCAGAATCACATGGCGGACGCTCCGGAATCTCCCGCCGGGAAGGTAGGAACCACCTCTCAAACATACTGGAAGCACGTGCCGGACATGCCGGCACCACGTACTGGACAGACCAGAAACACCTGCCGGACCTGCCTGAACCACCTGCTGAGCACACCGGAACAACTTGCTCGACTCGCTGGAGCCACCTGCTGGACACCCCAAAATCACCAGCCAGCTATGCCAGAACCACTTGCCGTACACTCCGGAATCACCTGCTGGTTACACCAGAGCCACTTGGTGGACAATCCAGAATCACCTGCCGGACATGCCAGAACCACCTGTCACACATGCCGGAACCACGTGCCTGACACGCCGGAACCACCTCGCGGACAGACCGGAACCACCTACCAGACATGCCTGAACCACCTGCCGAGCATGCCGGAACCACCTGCCGGACACGCCAAAATCACCTGCGGGCTAGGCCAGAACCACTTGTAGGACTCTCCTGGAGCACCTGCCGGGCATGCGGGAACCACCTCTCAGACGTGCCAGAACCACGTGCGGCACATGACGGAACCCATTACCGGACAGACCGGAACCACCTGCTGGACACGCCAGAATCACCTGCCAAGAACACCGGAACCACCTGAACAGCTCGCCAGAAACACCTGCCGGACATGCCAAAATCACCTGCCGGCTACACCAGAACCTCTTGCCGGACACTCCGGAATCACCTGCCAGACATGATGCAACCAAATGTCAGACGTGCCAGAACCACGTGCCAGAGACACCGGATGCAACTGCCGAGCATGCCGGAACCTCCTGCTCAACTCGCTGTAACCACCTGCCGGGGACGCCAAAATCACCTGTCAGCTAGGCCAGAACCACGTGGCGGACTCTATGGAATCACCCGCCGGGCATGCCGGAACCAGCTCTCAGACGTGCCAGAAGCACGTGCCGGACACGCCGGAACCACCTACTAGAGAGACCGGAACCACCTGCCAGACCCGCCTGAACCACCTGCTGAGTACGCTGGAACAACCTGCTCTACTCGCTGGAGCCACCTGCTGGACACGCCAAAATCACCTGATGGCTACGCCAGCACCACTCGGCAGACAAGCCAGAATCACCTGCAGGGTATGCCGGAACCACCTCTCAGACGTGCCAGAACCCCTTGTCGGACACTCCGGAATCACCTGTCAGGCATGCCGGAACCACCTCTCGAGCGTGCCAGAATGACGTGCCAGAGACACCGGATGCACCTGCCGAGCACGCCGGAACCTCCTGTTCGACTCGCCGGAACCACCAGCCAGAGACGCCAAAATCCCCTGCCAGGTAGGCCAGAATCACATGGCGGACGCTCCGGAATCTCCCGCCGGGAAGGTAGGAACCACCTCTCAAACATACTGGAAGCACGTGCCGGACATGCCGGCACCACGTACTGGACAGACCAGAAACACCTGCCGGACCTGCCTGAACCACCTGCTGAGCACACCGGAACAACTTGCTCGACTCGCTGGAGCCACCTGCTGGACACCCCAAAATCACCAGCCAGCTATGCCAGAACCACTTGCCGTACACTCCGGAATCACCTGCTGGTTACACCAGAGCCACTTGGTGGACAATCCAGAATCACCTGCCGGACATGCCAGAACCACCTGTCACACATGCCGGAACCACGTGCCTGACACGCCGGAACCACCTCGCGGACAGACCGGAACCACCTACCAGACATGCCTGAACCACCTGCCGAGCATGCCGGAACCACCTGCCGGACACGCCAAAATCACCTGCGGGCTAGGCCAGAACCACTTGTAGGACTCTCCTGGAGCACCTGCCGGGCATGCGGGAACCACCTCTCAGACGTGCCAGAACCACGTGCGGCACATGACGGAACCCATTACCGGACAGACCGGAACCACCTGCTGGACACGCCAGAATCACCTGCCAAGAACACCGGAACCACCTGAACAGCTCGCCAGAAACACCTGCCGGACATGCCAAAATCACCTGCCGGCTACACCAGAACCTCTTGCCGGACACTCCGGAATAACCTGCCCGGCATGCCAGAACCACCTCTCAGAAGTGCCAGAAGCACGTGCTGGACATGCCGGAACAACCTATCGGACAGAACGGAACAACCTGCCGGACACACCAAAATCACCTGCGGGCTACGCCAGAACCACTTGGAGGACTCTCCGGGAAAACCTGCCGGGCATGCTGGAACCACCTCTCAGACGTGCCTGAACCACGTGGCGGACACTCCGGAAACGCATGTCGGGCCGGCCGGAACCACCTCTCAGACGTGCCAGAACCTCATGCCGGACACCCCAGAACCACCTGCTGGACAGACCGGAAACACCTGCCGGACACGCCGGAACCACATGTTCGACTCGCTGGAACCACATTCTGGACATGGCAAAATCACCTGCCGCCTATGCCAGAACCGCTTGGCGAACACTCCGGAATCACCTGTCAGGCATGCCGGAACCACCTCTCAGACATGCCAGAACCACATGCCAATGACACCGGAAGCACCTGCCGAGCATGCCGGAAGCACCTGCTCGACTCGCCAGAACCACCTGTCGGACACGCCAAAATCACCTGCCGGCTACGCCACAGCCAGTTGGTGAACACTCCGGAAACACCTGCCGGGCTGGCTGGAACCACCTGCCAGTCACGCCAACATCACCTGCCAGCTACGCCAGAACCACTTGGCGGAGACTCCAGAAACACCTGTTGGGCCAGCCGGAACCACCTCTCAGACGTGCCAGAACCATGTGCCTGAGATGCTGGAACCACACCCCGAACAGACCGAAACCACCTGCCAGACCCAACTGAACCACCTGCTAAGCACGCAGGAACAACCTGCTCGCCTCGCCGGAACCACATGCCGGGCGCAGCGGAAGCACCTGCCGAGCGCGCCGGAGCCACCTGCTCGCCTCGCCGGAACCACCTGCCCGGCGCGCCGGAGCCACCTGCTCGCCTCGCCGGAACCTCCTGCCAGGCCCAGCAGAAGCACCTGCCGGGCGCGCCGGAGCCACCTGCTCGCCTCGCCGGAACCACCTGCCGGGTGCAGGGGAAGCACCTGCCGAGCGCGCCGGAGCCACCTGCTGGCCTCGCCGGAACCACCTGCCGGGCCCAGCGGAAGCACGTGCCAAGCACGCCGGAGCCACCTGCTCGCCTCGCCGGAACTACCTGCCGGGCCCAGCGGAAGCACCTGCCGAGCGCGCCGGAGCCACCTGCTCGCCTCGCCGGAACCACGCGCCGGGCCCCAACCCTATCCCTAACCCTAACCCTATCCCCAAACCCTAACCCTAACCCTAACCCCTAACCCTAAGCCTAACCCTAAACCCTAACCCAACCGTAACCCTAACCCTAACCCTACCCCTAACCCTAACCCCTAACCCCAAACCCTAAACCCTAACCCTAACCGTAACCCTAACCCTATCCCTAACCCTAACCTGACGGACAGGCTGGAACCAGCTGCTCAACTCGCCGGAACCACCTGCCAGACATGCCAGAACCACCTGCCGAGCACGCCGGAGCCACCTGCTGGACTCACCAGAACCACCTGCCTGACAGGCCAAAATCAACAGCTGGCTATGAGAGAACCACCTGGCAGACAATCCGCAATAACCTGCCAGGCATGCAGGAACCACCTCTCAGACGTAAGAGAACCACGTGCCGGACACGCTGGAACCACGTCCTGGACAGACTGGAACCACCTGCCGGACATGCCTGGACCACCTGCCGAGCACGCCGGAACCACCTGCTCGACTCGCAGGACCCATGTGCCAGACACGCCAAAATGAACTGCCGGCTACACCAGAACCACTTACCGGACACTCCGGAATAACCTGCCCGGCATGCCAGAACCACCTCTCAGAAGTGCCAGAAGCACGTGCTGGACATGCCGGAACAACCTATCGGACAGAACGGAACAACCTGCCGGACACACCAAAATCACCTGCGGGCTACGCCAGAACCACTTGGAGGACTCTCCGGGAAAACCTGCCGGGCATGCTGGAACCACCTCTCAGACGTGCCTGAACCACGTGGCGGACACTCCGGAAACGCATGTCAGGCCGGCCAGAACCACCTCTCAGACGTGCCAGAACCTCATGCCGGACACCCCAGAACCACCTGCTGGACAGACCGGAAACACCTGCCGGACACGCCGGAACCACATGTTCAACTCGCTGGAACCACATTCTGGACATGGCAAAATCACCTGCCGCCTATGCCAGAACCGCTTGGCGAACACTCCGGAATCACCTGTCAGGCATGCCGGAACCACCTCTCAGACATGCCAGAACCGCATGCCAATGACACCGGAAGCACCTGCCGAGCATGCCGGAAGCACCTGCTCGACTCTCCAGAACCACCTGTCGGACACGCCAAAATCACCTGCCGGCTACGCCACAGCCAGTTGGTGAACACTCCGGAAACACCTGCCGGGCTGGCTGGAACCACCTGCCAGTCACGCCAACATCACCTGCCAGCTACGCCAGAACCACTTGGCGGAGACTCCAGAAACACCTTCTGGGCCAGCCGGAACCACCTCTCAGACGTGCCAGAACCATGTGCCTGAGATGCTGGAACCACACCCCGAACAGACCGAAACCACCTGCCAGACCCAACTGAACCACCTGCCGAGCACGCAGGAACAACCTGCTCGCCTCACCGGAACCACCTGCCGGGCGCAGCGGAAGGACCTGCCGAGCGCGCCGGAGCCACATGCTCGCCTCGCCGGAAACAACTGCCCGGCGCGCCGGAGCCACCTGCTCGCCTCGCCGAAACCACCTGCCGGGCCCAGCGGAAGCACGTGCCAAGCACGCAGGAGCCACCTGCTCACCTCGCCGGAACCACCTGCCGGGCCCAGCGGAAGCACCTGCCGAGCGCGCCGGAGCCACCTGCTCGCCTCGCCGGAACCACCTGCCGGGCGCAGCGGAAGCACCTGCCGAGCGCGCCGGAGCCACCTGCTCGCCTCGCCGGAACCACCTGCCGGGTACAGCGGAAGCACCTGCCGGGCGCGCCGGAGCCACCTGCTCGCCTCGCCGGAACCACCTGCCGGGCCCAGCGGAAGCACGTGCCAAGCATGCCGGAGCCACCTGCTCGCCTCGCCGGAACCACCTGCCGGGCCCAGCGGAAGCACCTGCCGGGCGCGCCGGAGCCACCTGCTCGCATCGGCGGAACCACGTGCCGGGCCCTAACCCTAACACTAACCCTAACCCTATCCCCAAACCCTAACCCTAACCCTAACCCCTAACCCTAAGCCTAACCCTAAACCCTAACCCAACCGTAACCCTAACCCTAACCCTACCCCTAACCCTAACCCCTAACCCCAAACCCTAAACCCTAACCCTAACCGTAACCCTAACCCTATCCCTAACCCTAACCTGACGGACAGGCTGGAACCAGCTGCTCAACTCGCCGGAACCACCTGCCAGACATGCCAGAACCACCTGCCGAGCACGCCGGAGCCACCTGCTGGACTCACCAGAACCACCTGCCTGACAGGCCAAAATCAACAGCTGGCTATGAGAGAACCACCTGGCAGACAATCCGCAATAACCTGCCAGGCATGCAGGAACCACCTCTCAGACGTAAGAGAACCATGTGCCGGACACGCTGGAACCACGTCCTGGACAGACTGGAACCACCTGCCGGACATGCCTGGACCACCTGCCGAGCACGCCGGAACCACCTGCTCGACTCGCAGGACCCATGTGCCAGACACGCCAAAATGAACTGCCGGCTACACCAGAACCACTTACCGGACACTCCGGAATAACCTGCCCGGCATGCCAGAACCACCTCTCAGAAGTGCCAGAAGCACGTGCTGGACATGCCGGAACAACCTATCGGACAGAACGGAACAACCTGCCGGACACACCAAAATCACCTGCGGGCTACGCCAGAACCACTTGGAGGACTCTCCGGGAAAACCTGCCGGGCATGCTGGAACCACCTCTCAGACGTGCCTGAACCACGTGGCGGACACTCCGGAAACGCATGTCGGGCCGGCCGGAACCACCTCTCAGACGTGCCAGAACCTCATGCCGGACACCCCAGAACCACCTGCTGGACCGACCGGAAACACCTGCCGGACACGCCGGAACCACATGTTCGACTCGCTGGAACCACATTCTGGACATGGCAAAATCACCTGCCGCCTATGCCAGAACCGCTTGGCGAACACTCCGGAATCACCTGTCAGGCATGCCGGAACCACCTCTCAGACCTGCCAGAACCACATGCCAATGACACCGGAAGAACCTGCCGAGGATGCCGGAAGCACCTGCTCGACTCGCCAGAACCACCTGTCGGACACGCCAAAATCACCTGCCGGCTACGCCACAGCCAGTTGGTGAACACTCCGGAAACACCTGCCGGGCTGGCTGGAACCACCTGCCAGTCACGCCAACATCACCTGCCAGCTACGCCAGAACCACTTGGCGGAGACTCCAGAAACACCTGTTGGGCCAGCCGGAACCACCTCTCAGACGTGCCAGAACCATGTGCCTGAGATGCTGGAACCACACCCCGAACAGACCGAAACCACCTGCCAGACCCAACTGAACCACCTGCCTAGCACGCAGGAACAACCTGCTCGCCTCGCTGGAACCACCTGCCGGGCGCAGCGGAAGCACCTGCCGAGCGCGCCGGAGCCACCTGCTCGCGTCGCCGGAACCACGTGCCGGGCCCTAACCCTAACCCTAACCCTAACCCTATCCCCAAACCCTAACCCTAACCCTAACCCCTAACCCTAAGCCTAACCCTAAACCCTAACCCAACCGTAACCCTAACCCTAACCCTACCCCTAACCCTAACCCCTAACCCCAAACCCTAAACCCTAACCCTAACCGTAACCCTAACCCTATCCCTAACCCTAACCTGACGGACAGGCTGGAACCAGCTGCTCAACTCGCCGGAACCACCTGCCAGACATGCCAGAACCACCTGCCGAGCACGCCGGAGCCACCTGCTGGACTCACCAGAACCACCTGCCTGACAGGCCAAAATCAACAGCTGGCTATGAGAGAACCACCTGGCAGACAATCCGCAATAACCTGCCAGGCATGCAGGAACCACCTCTCAGACGTAAGAGAACCACGTGCCGGACACGCTGGAACCACGTCCTGGACAGACTGGAACCACCTGCCGGACATGCCTGGACCACCTGCCGAGCACGCCGGAACCACCTGCTCGACTCGCAGGACCCATGTGCCAGACACGCCAAAATGAACTGCCGGCTACACCAGAACCACTTACCGGACACTCTGGAATAACCTGCCCGGCATGCCGGAACCACCTCTCAGAAGTGCCAGAAGCACGTGCTGGACATGCCGGAACAACCTATTGGACAGAACGGAACAACCTGCCGGACACACCAAAATCACCTGCGGGCTACGCCAGAACCACTTGGAGGACTCTCCGGGAAAACCTGCCGGGCATGCTGGAACCACCTCTCAGACGTGCCTGAACCACGTGGCAGACACTACGGAAACGCACGTCGGGCCGGCCGTAACCACCTCTCAGACGTGCCAGAACCTCATGCCGGACACCCCAGAACCACCTGCTGGACAGACCAGAAACACCTGCCGGACACGCCGGAACCACATGTTCGACTCGCTGGAACCACATTCTGGACATGGCAAAATCACCTGCCGCCTATGCCAGAACCGCTTGGCGAACACTCCGGAATCACCTGTCAGGCATGCCGGAACCACCTCTCAGACCTGCCAGAACCACATGCCAATGACACCGGAAGCACCTGCCGAGCATGCCGGAAGCACCTGCTCGACTCGCCAGAACCACCTGTCGGACACGCCAAAATCACCTGCCGGCTACGCCACAGCCAGTTGGTGAACACTCCGGAAACACCTGCCGGGCTGGCTGGAACCACCTGCCAGTCACGCCAACATCACCTGCCAGCTACGCCAGAACCACTTGGCGGAGACTCCAGAAACACCTGTTGGGCCAGCCGGAACCACCTCTCAGACGTGCCAGAACCATGTGCCTGAGATGCTGGAACCACACCCCGAACAGACCGAAACCACCTGCCAGACCCAACTGAACCACCTGCTAAGCACGCAGGAACAACCTGCTCGCCTCGCCGGAACCACATGCCGGGCGCAGCGGAAGCACCTGCCGAGCGCGCCGGAGCCACCTGCTCGCCTCGCCGGAACCACCTGCCGGGCGCAGCGGAAGCACCTGCCGAGCGCGCCGGAGCCACCTGCTCGCCTCGCCGGAACCACCTGCCGGGCGCAGCGGAAGCACCTGCCGAGCGCGCCGGAGCCACATGCTCGCCTCGCCGGAACCACCTGCCGGGTACAGCGGAAGCACCTGCCGGGCGCGCCGGAGCCACCTGCTCGCCTCGCCGGAACCACCTGCCGGGCCCAGCGGAAGCACGTGCCAAGCATGCCGGAGCCACCTGCTCGCCTCGCCGGAACCACCTGCCGGGCCCAGCGGAAGCACCTGCCGGGCGCGCCGGAGCCACCTGCTCGCATCGGCGGAACCACGTGCCGGGCCCTAACCCTAACACTAACCCTAACCCTATCCCCAAACCCTAACCCTAACCCTAACCCCTAACCCTAAGCCTAACCCTAAACCCTAACCCAACCGTAACCCTAACCCTAACCCTACCCCTAACCCTAACCCCTAACCCCAAACCCTAAACCCTAACCCTAACCGTAACCCTAACCCTATCCCTAACCCTAACCTGACGGACAGGCTGGAACCAGCTGCTCAACTCGCCGGAACCACCTGCCAGACATGCCAGAACCACCTGCCGAGCACGCCGGAGCCACCTGCTGGACTCACCAGAACCACCTGCCTGACAGGCCAAAATCAACAGCTGGCTATGAGAGAACCACCTGGCAGACAATCCGCAATAACCTGCCAGGCATGCAGGAACCACCTCTCAGACGTAAGAGAACCATGTGCCGGACACGCTGGAACCACGTCCTGGACAGACTGGAACCACCTGCCGGACATGCCTGGACCACCTGCCGAGCACGCCGGAACCACCTGCTCGACTCGCAGGACCCATGTGCCAGACACGCCAAAATGAACTGCCGGCTACACCAGAACCACTTACCGGACACTCCGGAATAACCTGCCCGGCATGCCAGAACCACCTCTCAGAAGTGCCAGAAGCACGTGCTGGACATGCCGGAACAACCTATCGGACAGAACGGAACAACCTGCCGGACACACCAAAATCACCTGCGGGCTACGCCAGAACCACTTGGAGGACTCTCCGGGAAAACCTGCCGGGCATGCTGGAACCACCTCTCAGACGTGCCTGAACCACGTGGCGGACACTCCGGAAACGCATGTCGGGCCGGCCGGAACCACCTCTCAGACGTGCCAGAACCTCATGCCGGACACCCCAGAACCACCTGCTGGACCGACCGGAAACACCTGCCGGACACGCCGGAACCACATGTTCGACTCGCTGGAACCACATTCTGGACATGGCAAAATCACCTGCCGCCTATGCCAGAACCGCTTGGCGAACACTCCGGAATCACCTGTCAGGCATGCCGGAACCACCTCTCAGACCTGCCAGAACCACATGCCAATGACACCGGAAGAACCTGCCGAGGATGCCGGAAGCACCTGCTCGACTCGCCAGAACCACCTGTCGGACACGCCAAAATCACCTGCCGGCTACGCCACAGCCAGTTGGTGAACACTCCGGAAACACCTGCCGGGCTGGCTGGAACCACCTGCCAGTCACGCCAACATCACCTGCCAGCTACGCCAGAACCACTTGGCGGAGACTCCAGAAACACCTGTTGGGCCAGCCGGAACCACCTCTCAGACGTGCCAGAACCATGTGCCTGAGATGCTGGAACCACACCCCGAACAGACCGAAACCACCTGCCAGACCCAACTGAACCACCTGCCTAGCACGCAGGAACAACCTGCTCGCCTCGCTGGAACCACCTGCCGGGCGCAGCGGAAGCACCTGCCGAGCGCGCCGGAGCCACCTGCTCGCGTCGCCGGAACCACGTGCCGGGCCCTAACCCTAACCCTAACCCTAACCCTATCCCCAAACCCTAACCCTAACCCTAACCCCTAACCCTAAGCCTAACCCTAAACCCTAACCCAACCGTAACCCTAACCCTAACCCTACCCCTAACCCTAACCCCTAACCCCAAACCCTAAACCCTAACCCTAACCGTAACCCTAACCCTATCCCTAACCCTAACCTGACGGACAGGCTGGAACCAGCTGCTCAACTCGCCGGAACCACCTGCCAGACATGCCAGAACCACCTGCCGAGCACGCCGGAGCCACCTGCTGGACTCACCAGAACCACCTGCCTGACAGGCCAAAATCAACAGCTGGCTATGAGAGAACCACCTGGCAGACAATCCGCAATAACCTGCCAGGCATGCAGGAACCACCTCTCAGACGTAAGAGAACCACGTGCCGGACACGCTGGAACCACGTCCTGGACAGACTGGAACCACCTGCCGGACATGCCTGGACCACCTGCCGAGCACGCCGGAACCACCTGCTCGACTCGCAGGACCCATGTGCCAGACACGCCAAAATGAACTGCCGGCTACACCAGAACCACTTACCGGACACTCCGGAATAACCTGCCCGGCATGCCGGAACCACCTCTCAGAAGTGCCAGAAGCACGTGCTGGACATGCCGGAACAACCTATTGGACAGAACGGAACAACCTGCCGGACACACCAAAATCACCTGCGGGCTACGCCAGAACCACTTGGAGGACTCTCCGGGAAAACCTGCCGGGCATGCTGGAACCACCTCTCAGACGTGCCTGAACCACGTGGCAGACACTACGGAAACGCACGTCGGGCCGGCCGTAACCACCTCTCAGACGTGCCAGAACCTCATGCCGGACACCCCAGAACCACCTGCTGGACAGACCAGAAACACCTGCCGGACACGCCGGAACCACATGTTCGACTCGCTGGAACCACATTCTGGACATGGCAAAATCACCTGCCGCCTATGCCAGAACCGCTTGGCGAACACTCCGGAATCACCTGTCAGGCATGCCGGAACCACCTCTCAGACCTGCCAGAACCACATGCCAATGACACCGGAAGCACCTGCCGAGCATGCCGGAAGCACCTGCTCGACTCGCCAGAACCACCTGTCGGACACGCCAAAATCACCTGCCGGCTACGCCACAGCCAGTTGGTGAACACTCCGGAAACACCTGCCGGGCTGGCTGGAACCACCTGCCAGTCACGCCAACATCACCTGCCAGCTACGCCAGAACCACTTGGCGGAGACTCCAGAAACACCTGTTGGGCCAGCCGGAACCACCTCTCAGACGTGCCAGAACCATGTGCCTGAGATGCTGGAACCACACCCCGAACAGACCGAAACCACCTGCCAGACCCAACTGAACCACCTGCTAAGCACGCAGGAACAACCTGCTCGCCTCGCCGGAACCACATGCCGGGCGCAGCGGAAGCACCTGCCGAGCGCGCCGGAGCCACCTGCTCGCCTCGCCGGAACCACCTGCCCGGCGCGCCGGAGCCACCTGCTCGCCTCGCCGGAACCACCTGCCAGGCCCAGCAGAAGCACCTGCCGGGCGCGCCGGAGCCACCTGCTCGCCTCGCCGGAACCACCTGCCGGGCCCAGCGGAAGCACCTGCCGAGCGCGCCGGAGCCACCTGCTCGCCTCGCCGGAACCACGTGCCGGGCCCTAACCCTAACCCTAACCCTAACCCTATCCCCAAACCCTAACCCTAACCCTAACCCCTAACCCTAAGCCTAACCCTAAACCCTAACCCAACCGTAACCCTAACCCTAACCCTAACCCCTAACCCTAAGCCTAACCCAAACCCTAACCCAACCGTAACCCTAACCCTAACCCTACCCCTAACCCTAACCCCTAACCCCAAACCCTAAACCCTAACCCTAACCGTAACCCTAACCCTATCCCTAACCCTAACCTGACGGACAGGCTGGAACCAGCTGCTCAACTCGCCGGAACCACCTGCCAGACATGCCAGAACCACCTGCCGAGCACGCCGGAGCCACCTGCTGGACTCACCAGAACCACCTGCCTGACAGGCCAAAATCAACAGCTGGCTATGAGAGAACCACCTGGCAGACAATCCGCAATAACCTGCCAGGCATGCAGGAACCACCTCTCAGACGTAAGAGAACCACGTGCCGGACACGCTGGAACCACGTCCTGGACAGACTGGAACCACCTGCCGGACATGCCTGGACCACCTGCCGAGCACGCCGGAACCACCTGCTCGACTCGCAGGACCCATGTGCCAGACACGCCAAAATGAACTGCCGGCTACACCAGAACCACTTACCGGACACTCCGGAATAACCTGCCCGGCATGCCAGAACCACCTCTCAGAAGTGCCAGAAGCACGTGCTGGACATGCCGGAACAACCTATCGGACAGAACGGAACAACCTGCCGGACACACCAAAATCACCTGCGGGCTACGCCAGAACCACTTGGAGGACTCTCCGGGAAAACCTGCCGGGCATGCTGGAACCACCTCTCAGACGCGCCTGAACCACGTGGCGGACACTCCGGAAACGCATGTCGGGCCGGCCGGAACCACCTCTCAGACGTGCCAGAACCTCATGACGGACACCCCAGAACCAGCTGCTGGACAGACCGGAAACACCTGCCGGACACGCCGGAACCACATGTTCGACTCGCTGGAACCACATTCTCGACATGGCAAAATCACCTGCCGCCTATGCCAGAACCGCTTGGCGAACACTCCGGAATCACCTGTCAGGCATGCCGGAACCACCTCTCAGACCTGCCAGAACCACATGCCAATGACACCGGAAGCACCTGCCGAGCATGCCGGAAGCACCTGCTCGACTAGCCAGAACCACCTGTCGGACACGGCAAAATCACCTGCCGGCTACGCCACAGCCAGTTGGTGAACACTCCGGAAACACCTGCCGGGCTGGCTGGAACCACCTGCCAGTCACGCCAACATCACCTGCCAGCTACGCCAGAACCACTTGGCGGAGACTCCAGAAACACCTGTTGGGCCAGCCGGAACCACCTCTCAGACGTGCCAGAACCATGTGCCTGAGATGCTGGAACCACACCCCAAACAGACCGAAGCCACCTGCCAGACCCAACTGAACCACCTGCCAAGCACGCAGGAACAACCTGCTCGCCTCGCCGGAACCACCTGCCGGGCGCAGCGGAAGCACGTGCCAAGCACGCCGGAGCCACCTGCTCGCCTCGCCGGAACTACCTGCCGGGCCCAGCGGAAGCACCTGCCGAGCGCGCCGGAGCCACCTGCTCGCCTCGCCGGAACCACCTGCCGGGCCCAGCGGAAGCACCTGCCGGGCGCGCCGGAGCCACCTGCTCGGCTCGCCGGATCCACCTGCCGGGCCCTAACCCTAACCCTAACCCTAACCCTATCCCCAAACCCTAACCCTAACCCTAACCCCTAACCCTAAGCCTAACCCTAAACCCTAACCCAACCGTAACCCTAACCCTAACCCTACCCCTAACCCTAACCCCTAACCCCAAACCCTAAACCCTAACCCTAACCGTAACCCTAACCCTATCCCTAACCCTAACCTGACGGACAGGCTGGAACCAGCTGCTCAACTCGCCGGAACCACCTGCCAGACATGCCAGAACCACCTGCCGAGCACGCCGGAGCCACCTGCTGGACTCACCAGAACCACCTGCCTGACAGGCCAAAATCAACAGCTGGCTATGAGAGACCCACCTGGCAGACAATCCGCAATAACCTGCCAGGCATGCAGGAACCACCTCTCAGACGTAAGAGAACCACGTGCCGGACACGCTGGAACCACGTCCTGGACAGACTGGAACCACCTGCCGGACATGCCTGGACCACCTGCCGAGCACGCCGGAACCACCTGCTCGACTCGCAGGACCCATGTGCCAGACACGCCAAAATGAACTGCCGGCTACACCAGAACCACTTACCGGACACTCCGGAATAACCTGCCCGGCATGCCAGAACCACCTCTCAGAAGTGCCAGAAGCACGTGCTGGACATGCCGGAACAACCTATCGGACAGAACGGAACAACCTGCCGGACACACCAAAATCACCTGCGGGCTACGCCAGAACCACTTGGAGGACTCTCCGGGAAAACCTGCCGGGCATGCTGGAACCACCTCTCAGACGTGCCTGAACCACGTGGCGGACACTCCGGAAACGCATGTCGGGCCGGCCGGAACCACCTCTCAGACGTGCCAGAACCTCATGCCGGACACGCCGGAACCACATGTTCGACTCGCTGGAACCACATTCTGGACATGGCAAAATCACCTGCCGCCTATGCCAGAACCGCTTGGCGAACACTCCGGAATCACCTGTCAGGCATGCCGGAACCACCTCTCAGACCTGCCAGAACCACATGCCAATGACACCGGAAGCACCTGCCGAGCATGCCGGAAGCACCTGCTCGACTCGCCAGAACCACCTGTCGGACACGCCAAAATCACCTGCCGGCTACGCCACAGCCAGTTGGTGAACACTCCGGAAACACCTGCCGGGCTGGCTGGAACCACCTGCCAGTCACGCCAACATCACCTGCCAGCTACGCCAGAACCACTTGGCGGAGACTCCAGAAACACCTGTTGGGCCAGCCGGAACCACCTCTCAGACGTGCCAGAACCATGTGCCTGAGATGCTGGAACCACACCCCGAACAGACCGAAACCACCTGCCAGACCCAACTGAACCACCTGCCGAGCACGCAGGAACAACCTGCTCGCCTCGCCGGAACCACCTGCCGGGCGCAGCGGAAGCACCTGCCGAGCGCGCCGGAGCCACCTGCTCGCCTCGCCGGAACCACCTGCCGGGCCCAGCGGAAGCACCTGCCGGGCGCGCCGGAGCCACCTGCTCGGCTCGCCGGAACCACCTGCCGGGCCCTAACCCTAACCCTAACCCTAACCCTATCCCCAAACCCTAACCCTAACCCTAACCCCTAACCCTAAGCCTAACCCTAAACCCTAACCCAACCGTAACCCTAACCCTAACCCTACCCCTAACCCTAACCCCTAACCCCAAACCCTAAACCCTAACCCTAACCGTAACCCTAACCCTATCCCTAACCCTAACCTGACGGACAGGCTGGAACCAGCTGCTCAACTCGCCGGAACCACCTGCCAGACATGCCAGAACCACCTGCCGAGCACGCCGGAGCCACCTGCTGGACTCACCAGAACCACCTGCCTGACAGGCCAAAATCAACAGCTGGCTATGAGAGAACCACTTGGCAGAAAATCCGCAATAACCTGCCAGGCATGCAGGAACCACCTCTCAGACGTAAGAGAACCACGTGCCGGACACGCTGGAACCACGTCCTGGACAGACTGGAACCACCTGCCGGACATGCCTGGACCACCTGCCGAGCACGCCGGAACCACCTGCTCGACTCGCAGGACCCATGTGCCAGACACGCCAAAATGAACTGCCGGCTACACCAGAACCACTTACCGGACACTCCGGAATAACCTGCCCGGCATGCCAGAACCACCTCTCAGAAGTGCCAGATGCACGTGCTGGACATGCCGGAACAACCTATCGGACAGAACGGAACAACCTGCCGGACACACCAAAATCACCTGCGGGCTACGCCAGAACCACTTGGAGGACTCTCCGGGAAAACCTGCCGGGCATGCTGGAACCACCTCTCAGACGTGCCTGAACCACGTGGCGGACACTCCGGAAACGCATGTCGGGCCGGCCGGAACCACCTCTCAGATGTGCCAGAACCTCATGCCGGACACCCCAGAACCACCTGCTGGACAGACCGGAAACACCTGCCGGACACGCCGGAACCACATGTTCGACTCGCTGGAACCACATTCTGGACATGGCAAAATCACCTGCCGCCTATGCCAGAACCGCTTGGCGAACACTCCGGAATCACCTGTCAGGCATGCCGGAACCACCTCTCAGACCTGCCAGAACCACATGCCAATGACACCGGAAGCACCTGCCGAGCATGCCGGAAGCACCTGCTCGACTCGCCAGAACCACCTGTCGGACACGCCAAAATCACCTGCCGGCTACGCCACAGCCAGTTGGTGAACACTCCGGAAACACCTGCCGGGCTGGCTGGAACCACCTGCCAGTCACGCCAACATCACCTGCCAGCTACGCCAGAACCACTTGGCGGAGACTCCAGAAACACCTGTTGGGCCAGCCGGAACCACCTCTCAGACGTGCCAGAACCATGTGCCTGAGATGCTGGAACCACACCCCGAACAGACCGAAACCACCTGCCAGACCCAACTGAACCACCTGCCAAGCACGCAGGAACAACCTGCTCGCCTCGCCGGAACCACCTGCCGGGCGCAGCGGAAGCACCTGCCGAGCGCCCCGGAGCCACCTGCTCGCCTCGCCGGAACCACCTGCCAGGCCCAGCAGAAGCACCTGCCGAGCGCGCCGGAGCCACCTGCTCGCCTCGCCGGAACCACCTGCCGGGCCCAGCGGAAGCACGTGCCAAGCACGCCGGAGCCACCTGCCGGGCCCTAACCCTAACCCTAACCCTAACCCTATCCCCAAACCCTAACCCCAACCCTAACCCCTAACCCTAAGCCTAACCCTAAACCCTAACCCAACCGTAACCCTAACCCTAACCCTAACCCCTAACCCTAAGCCTAACCCAAACCCTAACCCAACCGTAACCCTAACCCTAACCCTACCCCTAACCCTAACCCCTAACCCCAAACCCTAAACCCTAACCCTAACCGTAACCCTAACCCTATCCCTAACCCTAACCTGACGGACAGGCTGGAACCAGCTGCTCAACTCGCCGGAACCACCTGCCAGACATGCCAGAACCACCTGCCGAGCACGCCGGAGCCACCTGCTGGACTCACCAGAACCACCTGCCTGACAGGCCAAAATCAACAGCTGGCTATGAGAGAACCACCTGGCAGACAATCCGCAATAACCTGCCAGGCATGCAGGAACCACCTCTCAGACGTAAGAGAACCACGTGCCGGACACGCTGGAACCACGTCCTGGACAGACTGGAACCACCTGCCGGACATGCCTGGACCACCTGCCGAGCACGCCGGAACCACCTGCTCGACTCGCAGGACCCATGTGCCAGACACGCCAAAATGAACTGCCGGCTACACCAGAACCACTTACCGGACACTCCGGAATAACCTGCCCGGCATGCCAGAACCACCTCTCAGAAGTGCCAGAAGCACGTGCTGGACATGCCGGAACAACCTATCGGACAGAACGGAACAACCTGCCGGACACACCAAAATCACCTGCGGGCTACGCCAGAACCAATTGGAGGACTCTCCGGGAAAACCTGCCGGGCATGCTGGAACCACCTCTCAGACGTGCCTGAACCACGTGGCGGACACTCCGGAAACGCATGTCGGGCCGGCCGGAACCACCTCTCAGACGTGCCAGAACCTCATGCCGGACACCCCAGAACCACCTGCTGGACAGACCGGAAACACCTGCCGGACACGCCGGAACCACATGTTCGACTCGCTGGAACCACATTCTGGACATGGCAAAATCACCTGCCGCCTATGCCAGAACCGCTTGGCGAACACTCCGGAATCACCTGTCAGGCATGCCGGAACCACCTCTCAGACCTGCCAGAACCACATGCCAATGACACCGGAAGCACCTGCCGAGCATGCCGGAAGCACCTGCTCGACTCGCCAGAACCACCTGTCGGACACGCCAAAATCACCTGCCGGCTACGCCACAGCCAGTTGGTGAACACTCCGGAAACACCTGCCGGGCTGGCTGGAACGACCTGCCAGCTACGCCAGAACCACTTGGCGGAGACTCCAGAAACACCTGTTGGGCCAGCCGGAACCACCTCTCAGACGTGCCAGAACCATGTGCCTGAGATGCTGGAACCACACCCCGAACAGACCGAAACCACCTGCCAGACCCAACTGAACCACCTGCTAAGCACGCAGGAACAACCTGCTCGCCTCGCCGGAACTACCTGCCGGGCCCAGCGGAAGCACCTGCCGAGCGCGCCGGAGCCACCTGCTCGCCTCGCCGGAACCACCTGCCGGGCCCAGCGGAAGCACCTGCCGGGCGCGCCGGAGCCACCTGCTCGGCTCGCCGGATCCACCTGCCGGGCCCTAACCCTAACCCTAACCCTAACCCTATCCCCAAACCCTAACCCTAACCCTAACCCCTAACCATAAGCCTAACCCTAAACCCTAACCCAACCGTAACCCTAACCCTAACCCTACCCCTAACCCTAACCCCTAACCCCAAACCCTAAACCCTAACCCTAACCGTAACCCTAACCCTATCCCTAACCCTAACCTGACGGACAGGCTGGAACCAGCTGCTCAACTCGCCGGAACCACCTGCCAGACATGCCAGAACCACCTGCCGAGCACGCCGGAGCCACCTGCTGGACTCACCAGAACCACCTGCCTGACAGGCCAAAATCAACAGCTGGCTATGAGAGACCCACCTGGCAGACAATCCGCAATAACCTGCCAGGCATGCAGGAACCACCTCTCAGACGTAAGAGAACCACGTGCCGGACACGCTGGAACCACGTCCTGGACAGACTGGAACCACCTGCCGGACATGCCTGGACCACCTGCCGAGCACGCCGGAACCACCTGCTCGACTCGCAGGACCCATGTGCCAGACACGCCAAAATGAACTGCCGGCTACACCAGAACCACTTACCGGACACTCCGGAATAACCTGCCCGGCATGCCAGAACCACCTCTCAGAAGTGCCAGAAGCACGTGCTGGACATGCCGGAACAACCTATCGGACAGAACGGAACAACCTGCCGGACACACCAAAATCACCTGCGGGCTACGCCAGAACCACTTGGAGGACTCTCCGGGAAAACCTGCCGGGCATGCTGGAACCACCTCTCAGACGTGCCTGAACCACGTGGCGGACACTCCGGAAACGCATGTCGGGCCGGCCGGAACCACCTCTCAGACGTGCCAGAACCTCATGCCGGACACGCCGGAACCACATGTTCGACTCGCTGGAACCACATTCTGGACATGGCAAAATCACCTGCCGCCTATGCCAGAACCGCTTGGCGAACACTCCGGAATCACCTGTCAGGCATGCCGGAACCACCTCTCAGACCTGCCAGAACCACATGCCAATGACACCGGAAGCACCTGCCGAGCATGCCGGAAGCACCTGCTCGACTCGCCAGAACCACCTGTCGGACACGCCAAAATCACCTGCCGGCTACGCCACAGCCAGTTGGTGAACACTCCGGAAACACCTGCCGGGCTGGCTGGAACCACCTGCCAGTCACGCCAACATCACCTGCCAGCTACGCCAGAACCACTTGGCGGAGACTCCAGAAACACCTGTTGGGCCAGCCGGAACCACCTCTCAGACGTGCCAGAACCATGTGCCTGAGATGCTGGAACCACACCCCGAACAGACCGAAACCACCTGCCAGACCCAACTGAACCACCTGCCGAGCACGCAGGAACAACCTGCTCGCCTCGCCGGAACCACCTGCCGGGCGCAGCGGAAGCACCTGCCGAGCGCGCCGGAGCCACCTGCTCGCCTCGCCGGAACCACCTGCCGGGCCCAGCGGAAGCACCTGCTGGGCGCGCCGGAGCCACCTGCTCGGCTCGCCGGAACCACCTGCCGGGCCCTAACCCTAACCCTAACCCTAACCCTATCCCCAAACCCTAACCCTAACCCTAACCCCTAACCCTAAGCCTAACCCTAAACCCTAACCCAACCGTAACCCTAACCCTAACCCTACCCCTAACCCTAACCCCTAACCCCAAACCCTAAACCCTAACCCTAACCGTAACCCTAACCCTATCCCTAACCCTAACCTGACGGACAGGCTGGAACCAGCTGCTCAACTCGCCGGAACCACCTGCCAGACATGCCAGAACCACCTGCCGAGCACGCCGGAGCCACCTGCTGGACTCACCAGAACCACCTGCCTGACAGGCCAAAATCAACAGCTGGCTATGAGAGAACCACTTGGCAGAAAATCCGCAATAACCTGCCAGGCATGCAGGAACCACCTCTCAGACGTAAGAGAACCACGTGCCGGACACGCTGGAACCACGTCCTGGACAGACTGGAACCACCTGCCGGACATGCCTGGACCACCTGCCGAGCACGCCGGAACCACCTGCTCGACTCGCAGGACCCATGTGCCAGACACGCCAAAATGAACTGCCGGCTACACCAGAACCACTTACCGGACACTCCGGAATAACCTGCCCGGCATGCCAGAACCACCTCTCAGAAGTGCCAGAAGCACGTGCTGGACATGCCGGAACAACCTATCGGACAGAACGGAACAACCTGCCGGACACACCAAAATCACCTGCGGGCTACGCCAGAACCACTTGGAGGACTCTCCGGGAAAACCTGCCGGGCATGCTGGAACCACCTCTCAGACGTGCCTGAACCACGTGGCGGACACTCCGGAAACGCATGTCGGGCCGGCCGGAACCACCTCTCAGATGTGCCAGAACCTCATGCCGGACACCCCAGAACCACCTGCTGGACAGACCGGAAACACCTGCCGGACACGCCGGAACCACATGTTCGACTCGCTGGAACCACATTCTGGACATGGCAAAATCACCTGCCGCCTATGCCAGAACCGCTTGGCGAACACTCCGGAATCACCTGTCAGGCATGCCGGAACCACCTCTCAGACCTGCCAGAACCACATGCCAATGACACCGGAAGCACCTGCCGAGCATGCCGGAAGCACCTGCTCGACTCGCCAGAACCACCTGTCGGACACGCCAAAATCACCTGCCGGCTACGCCACAGCCAGTTGGTGAACACTCCGGAAACACCTGCCGGGCTGGCTGGAACCACCTGCCAGTCACGCCAACATCACCTGCCAGCTACGCCAGAACCACTTGGCGGAGACTCCAGAAACACCTGTTGGGCCAGCCGGAACCACCTCTCAGACGTGCCAGAACCATGTGCCTGAGATGCTGGAACCACACCCCGAACAGACCGAAACCACCTGCCAGACCCAACTGAACCACCTGCCAAGCACGCAGGAACAACCTGCTCGCCTCGCCGGAACCACCTGCCGGGCGCAGCGGAAGCACCTGCCGAGCGCCCCGGAGCCACCTGCTCGCCTCGCCGGAACCACCTGCCAGGCCCAGCAGAAGCACCTGCCGGGCGCGCCGGATCCACCTGCTCGCCTCACCGGAACCACCTGCCGGGTGCAGCGGAAGCACCTGCCGAGCGCGCCGGAGCCACCTGCTCGCCTCGCCGGAACCACCTGCCGGGCCCAGCGGAAGCACGTGCCAAGCACGCCGGAGCCACCTGCTCGCCTCGCGGGAACCACCTGCCGGGCCCAGCGGAAGCACCTGCCGAGCGGGCCGGAGCCACCTGCTCGCCTCGCCGGAACCACGTGCCGGGCCCTAACCCTAACCCTAACCCTAACCCTATCCCCAAACCCTAACCCTAACCCTAACCCCTAACCCTAAGCCTAACCCTAAACCCTAACCCAACCGTAACCCTAACCCTAACCCTAACCCCTAACCCTAAGCCTAACCCAAACCCTAACCCAACCGTAACCCTAACCCTAACCCTACCCCTAACCCTAACCCCTAACCCCAAACCCTAAACCCTAACCCTAACCGTAACCCTAACCCTATCCCTAACCCTAACCTGACGGACAGGCTGGAACCAGCTGCTCAACTCGCCGGAACCACCTGCCAGACATGCCAGAACCACCTGCCGAGCACGCCGGAGCCACCTGCTGGACTCACCAGAACCACCTGCCTGACAGGCCAAAATCAACAGCTGGCTATGAGAGAACCACCTGGCAGACAATCCGCAATAACCTGCCAGGCATGCAGGAACCACCTCTCAGACGTAAGAGAACCACGTGCCGGACACGCTGGAACCACGTCCTGGACAGACTGGAACCACCTGCCGGACATGCCTGGACCACCTGCCGAGCACGCCGGAACCACCTGCTCGACTCGCAGGACCCATGTGCCAGACACGCCAAAATGAACTGCCGGCTACACCAGAACCACTTACCGGACACTCCGGAATAACCTGCCCGGCATGCCAGAACCACCTCTCAGAAGTGCCAGAAGCACGTGCTGGACATGCCGGAACAACCTATCGGACAGAACGGAACAACCTGCCGGACACACCAAAATCACCTGCGGGCTACGCCAGAACCACTTGGAGGACTCTCCGGGAAAACCTGCCGGGCATGCTGGAACCACCTCTCAGACGTGCCTGAACCACGTGGCGGACACTCCGGAAACGCATGTCGGGCCGGCCGGAACCACCTCTCAGACGTGCCAGAACCTCATGCCGGACACCCCAGAACCACCTGCTGGACAGACCGGAAACACCTGCCGGACACGCCGGAACCACATGTTCGACTCGCTGGAACCACATTCTGGACATGGCAAAATCACCTGCCGCCTATGCCAGAACCGCTTGGCGAACACTCCGGAATCACCTGTCAGGCATGCCGGAACCACCTCTCAGACCTGCCAGAACCACATGCCAATGACACCGGAAGCACCTGCCGAGCATGCCGGAAGCACCTGCTCGACTCGCCAGAACCACCTGTCGGACACGCCAAAATCACCTGCCGGCTACGCCACAGCCAGTTGGTGAACACTCCGGAAACACCTGCCGGGCTGGCTGGAACGACCTGCCAGCTACGCCAGAACCACTTGGCGGAGACTCCAGAAACACCTGTTGGGCCAGCCGGAACCACCTCTCAGACGTGCCAGAACCATGTGCCTGAGATGCTGGAACCACACCCCGAACAGACCGAAACCACCTGCCAGACCCAACTGAACCACCTGCCGAGCATGCAGGAACAACCTGCTCGCCTCGCCGGAACCACCTGCCGGGCGCAGCGGAAGCACCTGCCGAGCGCGCCGGAGCCACCTGCTCGCCTCGCCGGAAACACCAGCCGGGCCCAGCGGAAGCACCTGCCGAGCGCGCCGGAGCCACCTGCTCGCCTCGCCGGAACCACCTGCCCGGCGCGCCGGAGCCACCTGCTCGCCTCGCCGGAACCACCTGCCGGGCGCAGCGGAAGCACCTGCCGGGCACGCCGGAGCCACCTGCTTGGCTCGCCCGAACCACCTGCCAGGCCCTAACCCTAACCTTAACCCTAACCCTATCCCCAAACCCTAACCCTAACCCTAACCCCTAACCCTAAGCCTAACCCTAAACCCTAACCCAACCGTAACCCTAACCCTACCCCTACCCCTAACCCTAACCCCTAACCCCAAACCCTAAACCCTAACCCTAACCGTAACCCTAACCCTATCCCTAACCCTAACCTGACGGACAGGCTGGAACCAGCTGCTCCACTCGCCGGAACCACCTGACAGACATGCCAGAACCACCTGCCGAGCACGCCGGAGCCACCTGCTGGACTCACCAGAACCACCTGCCTGACAGGCCAAAATCAACAGCTGGCTATGAGAGAACCACCTGGCAGAAAATCCGCAATAACCTGCCAGGCATGCAGGAACCACCTCTCAGACGTAAGAGAACCACGTGCCGGACACGCTGGAACCACGTCCTGGACAGACTGGAACCACCTGCCGGACATGCCTGGACCACCTGCCGAGCACGCCGGAACCACCTGCTCGACTCGCAGGACCCATGTGCCAGACACGCCAAAATGAACTGCCGGCTACACCAGAACCACTTACCGGACACTCCGGAATAACCTGCCCGGCATGCCAGAACCACCTCTCAGAAGTGCCAGAAGCACGTGCTGGACATGCCGGAACAACCTATCGGACAGAACGGAACAACCTGCCGGACACACCAAAATCACCTGCGGGCTACGCCAGAACCAATTGGAGGACTCTCCGGGAAAACCTGCCGGGCATGCTGGAACCACCTCTCAGACGTGCCTGAACCACGTGGCGGACACTCCGGAAACGCATGTCGGGCCGGCCGGAACCACCTCTCAGACGTGCCAGAACCTCATGCCGGACACCCCAGAACCACCTGCTGGACAGACCGGAAACACCTGCCGGACACGCCGGAACCACATGTTCGACTCGCTGGAACCACATTCTGGACATGGCAAAATCACCTGCCGCCTATGCCAGAACCGCTTGGCGAACACTCCGGAATCACCTGTCAGGCATGCCGGAACCACCTCTCAGACCTGCCAGAACCACATGCCAATGACACCGGAAGCACCTGCCGAGCATGCCGGAAGCACCTGCTCGACTCGCCAGAACCACCTGTCGGACACGCCAAAATCACCTGCCGGCTACGCCACAGCCAGTTGGTGAACACTCCGGAAACACCTGCCGGGCTGGCTGGAACGACCTGCCAGCTACGCCAGAACCACTTGGCGGAGACTCCAGAAACACCTGTTGGGCCAGCCGGAACCACCTCTCAGACGTGCCAGAACCATGTGCCTGAGATGCTGGAACCACACCCCGAACAGACCGAAACCACCTGCCAGACCCAACTGAACCACCTGCCGAGCATGCAGGAACAACCTGCTCGCCTCGCCGGAACCACCTGCCGGGCGCAGCGGAAGCACCTGCCGAGCGCGCCGGAGCCACCTGCTCGCCTCGCCGGAAACACCAGCCGGGCCCAGCGGAAGCACCTGCCGAGCGCGCCGGAGCCACCTGCTCGCCTCGCCGGAACCACCTGCCCGGCGCGCCGGAGCCACCTGCTCGCCTCGCCGGAACCACCTGCCGGGCGCAGCGGAAGCACCTGCCGGGCACGCCGGAGCCACCTGCTTGGCTCGCCCGAACCACCTGCCAGGCCCTAACCCTAACCTTAACCCTAACCCTATCCCCAAACCCTAACCCTAACCCTAACCCCTAACCCTAAGCCTAACCCTAAACCCTAACCCAACCGTAACCCTAACCCTACCCCTACCCCTAACCCTAACCCCTAACCCCAAACCCTAAACCCTAACCCTAACCGTAACCCTAACCCTATCCCTAACCCTAACCTGACGGACAGGCTGGAACCAGCTGCTCCACTCGCCGGAACCACCTGACAGACATGCCAGAACCACCTGCCGAGCACGCCGGAGCCACCTGCTGGACTCACCAGAACCACCTGCCTGACAGGCCAAAATCAACAGCTGGCTATGAGAGAACCACTTGGCAGAAAATCCGCAATAACCTGCCAGGCATGCAGGAACCACCTCTCAGACGTAAGAGAACCACGTGCCGGACACGCTGGAACCACGTCCTGGACAGACTGGAACCACCTGCCGGACATGCCTGGACCACCTGCCGAGCACGCCGGAACCACCTGCTCGACTCGCAGGACCCATGTGCCAGACACGCCAAAATGAACTGCCGGCTACACCAGAACCACTTACCGGACACTCCGGAATAACCTGCCCGGCATGCCAGAACCACCTCTCAGAAGTGCCAGAAGCACGTGCTGGACATGCCGGAACAACCTATCGGACAGAACGGAACAACCTGCCGGACACACCAAAATCACCTGCGGGCTACGCCAGAACCAATTGGAGGACTCTCCGGGAAAACCTGCCGGGCATGCTGGAACCACCTCTCAGACGTGCCTGAACCACGTGGCGGACACTCCGGAAACGCATGTCGGGCCGGCCGGAACCACCTCTCAGATGTGCCAGAACCTCATTCCGGACACCCCAGAACCACCTGCTGGACAGACCGGAAACACCTGCCGGACACGCCGGAACCACATGTTCGACTCGCTGGAACCACATTCTGGACATGGCAAAATCACCTGCCGCCTATGCCAGAACCGCTTGGCGAACACTCCGGAATCACCTGTCAGGCATGCCGGAACCACCTCTCAGACCTGCCAGAACCACATGCCAATGACACCGGAAGCACCTGCCGAGCATGCCGGAAGCACCTGCTCGACTCGCCAGAACCACCTGTCGGACACGCCAAAATCACCTGCCGGCTACGCCACAGCCAGTTGGTGAACACTCCGGAAACACCTGCCGGGCTGGCTGGAACGACCTGCCAGCTACGCCAGAACCACTTGGCGGAGACTCCAGAAACACCTGTTGGGCCAGCCGGAACCACCTCTCAGACGTGCCAGAACCATGTGCCTGAGATGCTGGAACCACACCCCGAACAGACCGAAACCACCTGCCAGACCCAACTGAACCACCTGCCGAGCATGCAGGAACAACCTGCTCGCCTCGCCGGAACCACCTGCCGGGCACAGCGGAAGCACCTGCCGAGCGCGCCGGAGCCACCTGCTCGCCTCGCCGGAAACACCAGCCGGGCCCAGCGGAAGCACCTGCCGAGCGCGCCGGAGCCACCTGCTCGCCTCGCCGGAACCACCTGCCCGGCGCGCCGGAGCCACCTGCTCGCCTCGCCGGAACCACCTGCCGGGCGCAGCGGAAGCACCTGCCGGGCACGCCGGAGCCACCTGCTTGGCTCGCCCGAACCACCTGCCAGGCCCTAACCCTAACCTTAACCCTAACCCTATCCCCAAACCCTAACCCTAACCCTAACCCCTAACCCTAAGCCTAACCCTAAACCCTAACCCAACCGTAACCCTAACCCTACCCCTACCCCTAACCCTAACCCCTAACCCCAAACCCTAAACCCTAACCCTAACCGTAACCCTAACCCTATCCCTAACCCTAACCTGACGGACAGGCTGGAACCAGCTGCTCCACTCGCCGGAACCACCTGACAGACATGCCAGAACCACCTGCCGAGCACGCCGGAGCCACCTGCTGGACTCACCAGAACCACCTGCCTGACAGGCCAAAATCAACAGCTGGCTATGAGAGAACCACTTGGCAGAAAATCCGCAATAACCTGCCAGGCATGCAGGAACCACCTCTCAGACGTAAGAGAACCACGTGCCGGACACGCTGGAACCACGTCCTGGACAGACTGGAACCACCTGCCGGACATGCCTGGACCACCTGCCGAGCACGCCGGAACCACCTGCTCGACTCGCAGGACCCATGTGCCAGACACGCCAAAATGAACTGCCGGCTACACCAGAACCACTTACCGGACACTCCGGAATAACCTGCCCGGCATGCCAGAACCACCTCTCAGAAGTGCCAGAAGCACGTGCTGGACATGCCGGAACAACCTATCGGACAGAACGGAACAACCTGCCGGACACACCAAAATCACCTGCGGGCTACGCCAGAACCAATTGGAGGACTCTCCGGGAAAACCTGCCGGGCATGCTGGAACCACCTCTCAGACGTGCCTGAACCACGTGGCGGACACTCCGGAAACGCATGTCGGGCCGGCCGGAACCACCTCTCAGATGTGCCAGAACCTCATTCCGGACACCCCAGAACCACCTGCTGGACAGACCGGAAACACCTGCCGGACACGCCGGAACCACATGTTCGACTCGCTGGAACCACATTCTGGACATGGCAAAATCACCTGCCGCCTATGCCAGAACCGCTTGGCGAACACTCCGGAATCACCTGTCAGGCATGCCGGAACCACCTCTCAGACATGCCAGAACCACATGCCAATGACACCGGAAGCACCTGCCGAGCATGCCGGAAGCACCTGCTCGACTCGCCAGAACCACCTGTCGGACACGCCAAAATCACCTGCCGGGTACGCCACAGCCAGTTGGTGAACACTCCGGAAACACCTGCCGGGCTGGCTGGAACCACCTGCCAGTCACGCCAACATCACCTGCCAGCTACGCCAGAACCACTTGGCGGAGACTCCAGAAACACCTGTTGGGCCAGCCGGAACCACCTCTCAGACGTGCCAGAACCATGTGCCTGAGATGCTGGAACCACACCCCGAACAGACCGAAACCACCTGCCAGACCCAACTGAACCACCTGCCAAGCACGCAGGAACAACCTGCTCGCCTCGCCGGAACCACCTGCCGGGCGCAGCGGAAGCACCTGCCGAGCGCGCCGGAGCCACCTGCTCGCCTCGCCGGAACCACCTGCCCGGCGCGCCGGAGCCACCTGCTCGCCTCGCCGGAACCACCTGCCAGTCCCAGCAGAAGCACCTGCCGGGCGCGCCGGATCCACCTGCTCGCCTCACCGGAACCACCTGCCGGGTGCAGCGGAAGCACCTGCCGAGCGCGCCGGAGCCACCTGCTCGCCTCGCCGGAACCACCTGCCGGGCCCAGCGGAAGCACGTGCCAAGCACGCCGGAGCCACCTGCTCGCCTCGCCGGAACCACCTGCCGGGCCCAGCGGAAGCACCTGCCGAGCGGGCCGGAGCCACCTGCTCGCCTCGCCGGAACCACGTGCCGGGCCCTAACCCTAACCCTAACCCTAACCCTATCCCCAAACCCTAACCCTAACCCTAACCCCTAACCCTAAGCCTAACCCTAAACCCTAACCCAACCGTAACCCTAACCCTAACCCTAACCCCTAACCCTAAGCCTAACCCAAACCCTAACCCAACCGTAACCCTAACCCTAACCCTACCCCTAACCCTAACCCCTAACCCCAAACCCTAAACCCTAACCCTAACCGTAACCCTAACCCTATCCCTAACCCTAACCTGACGGACAGGCTGGAACCAGCTGCTCAACTCGCCGGAACCACCTGCCAGACATGCCAGAACCACCTGCCGAGCACGCCGGAGCCACCTGCTGGACTCACCAGAACCACCTGCCTGACAGGCCAAAATCAACAGCTGGCTATGAGAGAACCACCTGGCAGACAATCCGCAATAACCTGCCAGGCATGCAGGAACCACCTCTCAGACGTAAGAGAACCACGTGCCGGACACGCTGGAACCACGTCCTGGACAGACTGGAACCACCTGCCGGACATGCCTGGACCACCTGCCGAGCACGCCGGAACCACCTGCTCGACTCGCAGGATCCATGTGCCAGACACGCCAAAATGAACTGCTGGCTACACCAGAACCACTTACCGGACACTCCGGAATAACCTGCCCGGCATGCCAGAACCACCTCTCAGAAGTGCCAGAAGCACGTGCTGGACATGCCGGAACAACCTATCGGACAGAACGGAACAACCTGCCGGACACACCAAAATCACCTGCGGGCTACGCCAGAACCACTTGGAGGACTCTCCGGGAAAACCTGCCGGGCATGCTGGAACCACCTCTCAGACGTGCCTGAACCACGTGGCGGACACTCCGGAAACGCATGTCGGGCCGGCCGGAACCACCTCTCAGACGTGCCAGAACCTCATGCCGGACACCCCAGAACCACCTGCTGGACAGACCGGAAACACCTGCCGGACACGCCGGAACCACATGTTCGACTCGCTGGAACCACATTCTGGACATGGCAAAATCACCTGCCGCCTATGCCAGAACCGCTTGGCGAACACTCCGGAATCACCTGTCAGGCATGCCGGAACCACCTCTCAGACCTGCCAGAACCACATGCCAATGACACCGGAAGCACCTGCCGAGCATGCCGGAAGCACCTGCTCGACTCGCCAGAACCACCTGTCGGACACGCCAAAATCACCTGCCGGCTATGCCACAGCCAGTTGGTGAACACTCCGGAAACACCTGCCGGGCTGGCTGGAACGACCTGCCAGCTACGCCAGAACCACTTGGCGGAGACTCCAGAAACACCTGTTGGGCCAGCCGGAACCACCTCTCAGACGTGCCAGAACCATGTGCCTGAGATGCTGGAACCACACCCCGAACAGACCGAAACCACCTGCCAGACCAAACTGAACCACCTGCCGAGCACGCAGGAACAACCTGCTCGCCTCGCCGGAACCACCTGCCGGGCGCAGCGGAAGCACCTGCCGAGTGCGCCGGAGCCACCTGCTCGCCTCGCCGGAACCAGTTGCCGGGTGCAGCGGAAGCACCTGCCTAGCGCGCCGGAGCCACCTGCTCGCCTCGCCGGAACCACCTGCCGGGCCCAGCGGAAGCACCTGCCGAGCGCGCCGGAGCCACCTGCTCGCCTCGCCGGAACCACCTGCCGGGCCCAGCGGAAGCACCTGCCGGGCGCGCCGGAGCCACCTGCTCGGCTCGCCAGAACCACCTGCCGGGCCCTAACCCTAACCCTAACCCTAACCCTATCCCCAAACCCTAACCCTAACCCTAACCCCTAACCCTAAGCCTAACCCTAAACCCTAACCCAACCGTAACCCTAACCCTAACCCTACCCCTAACCCTAACCCCTAACCCCAAACCCTAAACCCTAACCCTAACCGTAACCCTAACCCTATCCCTAACCCTAACCTGACGGACAGGCTGGATCCAGCTGCTCAACTCGCCGGAACCACCTGCCAGACATGCCAGAACCACCTGCCGAGCACGCCGGAGCCACCTGCTGGACTCACCAGAACCACCTGCCTGACAGGCCAAAATCAACAGCTGGCTATGAGAGAACCACCTGGCAGACAATCCGCAATAACCTGCCAAGCATGCAGGAACCACCTCTCAGACGTAAGAGAACCACGTGCCGGACACGCTGGAACCACGTCCTGGACAGACTGGAACCACCTGCCGGACATGCCTGGACCACCTGCCGAGCACGCCGGAACCACCTGCTCGACTCGCAGGACCCATGTGCCAGACACGCCAAAATGAACTGCCGGCTACACCAGAACCACTTACCGGACACTCCGGAATAACCTGCCCGGCATGCCAGAACCACCTCTCAGAAGTGCCAGAAGCACGTGCTGGACATGCCGGAACAACCTATCGGACAGAACGGAACAACCTGCCGGACACACCAAAATCACCTGCGGGCTACGCCAGAACCACTTGGAGGACTCTCCGGGAAAACCTGCCGGGCATGCTGGAACCACCTCTCAGACGTGCCTGAACCACGTGGCGGACACTCCGGAAACGCATGTCGGGCCGGCCGGAACCACCTCTCAGACGTGCCAGAACCTCATGCCGGACACCCCAGAACCACCTGCTGGACAGACCGGAAACACCTGCCGGACACGCCGGAACCACATGTTCGACTCGCTGGAACCACATTCTGGACATGGCAAAATCACCTGCCGCCTATGCCAGAACCGCTTGGCGAACACTCCGGAATCACCTGTCAGGCATGCCGGAACCACCTCTGAGACATGCCAGAACCACATGCCAATGACACCGGAAGCACCTGCCGAGCATGCCGGAAGCACCTGCTCGACTCGCCAGAACCACCTGTCGGACACGCCAAAATCACCTGCCGGCTACGCCACAGCCAGTTGGTGAACACTCCGGAAACACCTGCCGGGCTGGCTGGAACCACCTGCCAGTCACGCCAACATCACCTGCCAGCTACGCCAGAACCACTTGGCGGAGACTCCAGAAACACCTGTTGGGCCAGCCGGAACCACCTCTCAGACGTGCCAGAACCATGTGCCTGAGATGCTGGAACCACACCCCGAACAGACCGAAACCACCTGCCAGACCCAACTGAACCACCTGCCGAGCACGCAGGAACAACCTGCTCGCCTCGCCGGAACCACCTGCCGGGCGCAGCGGAAGCACCTGCCGAGCGCGCCGGAGTCACCTGCTCGCCTCGCCGGAAACACCAGCCGGGCGCAGCGGAAGCACCTGCCTAGCGCGCCGGAGCCACCTGCTCGCCTCGCCGGAACCACCTGCCGGGCCCAGCGGAAGCACCTGCCCAGCGCGCCGGAGCCACCTGCTCGCCTCGCCGGAACCACCTGCCGGGCCCAGCGGAAGCACCTGCCGGGCGCGCCGGAGCCACCTGCTCGGCTCGCCGGAACCACCTGCCGGGCCCTAACCCTAACCCTAACCCTAACCCTATCCCCAAACCCTAACCCTAACCCTAACCCCTAACCCTAAGCCTAACCCTAAACCCTAACCCAACCGTAACCCTAACCCTAACCCTACCCCTAACCCTAACCCCTAACCCCAAACCCTAAACCCTAACCCTAACCGTAACCCTAACCCTATCCCTAACCCTAACCTGACGGACAGGCTGGATCCAGCTGCTCAACTCGCCGGAACCACCTGCCAGACATGCCAGAACCACCTGCCGAGCACGCCGGAGCCACCTGCTGGACTCACCAGAACCACCTGCCTGACAGGCCAAAATCAACAGCTGGCTATGAGAGAACCACCTGGCAGACAATCCGCAATAACCTGCCAGGCATGCAGGAAACACCTCTCAGACATAAGAGAACCACGTGCCGGACACGCTGGAACCACGTCCTGGACAGACTGGAACCACCTGCCGGACATGCCTGGACCACCTGCCGAGCACGCCGGAACCACCTGCTCGACTCGCAGGACCCATGTGCCAGACACGCCAAAATGAACTGCCGGCTACACCAGAACCACTTACCGGACACTCCGGAATAACCTGCCCGGCATGCCAGAACCACCTCTCAGAAGTGCCAGAAGCACGTGCTGGACATGCCGGAACAACCTATCGGACAGAACGGAACAACCTGCCGGACACACCAAAATCACCTGCGGGCTACGCCAGAACCACTTGGAGGACTCTCCGGGAAAACCTGCCGGGCATGCTGGAACCACCTCTCAGACGTGCCTGAACCACGTGGCGGACACTCCGGAAACGCATGTCGGGCCGGCCGGAACCACCTCTCAGACGTGCCAGAACCTCATGCCGGACACCCCAGAACCACCTGCTGGACAGACCGGAAACACCTGCCGGACACGCCGGAACCACATGTTCGACTCGCTGGAACCACATTCTGGACATGGCAAAATCACCTGCCGCCTATGCCAGAACCGCTTGGCGAACACTCCGGAATCACCTGTCAGGCATGCCGGAACCACCTCTGAGACATGCCAGAACCACATGCCAATGACACCGGAAGCACCTGCCGAGCATGCCGGAAGCACCTGCTCGACTCGCCAGAACCACCTGTCGGACACGCCAAAATCACCTGCCGGCTACGCCACAGCCAGTTGGTGAACACTCCGGAAACACCTGCCGGGCTGGCTGGAACCACCTGCCAGTCACGCCAACATCACCTGCCAGCTACGCCAGAACCACTTGGCGGAGACTCCAGAAACACCTGTTGGGCCAGCCGGAACCACCTCTCAGACGTGCCAGAACCATGTGCCTGAGATGCTGGAACCACACCCCGAACAGACCGAAACCACCTGCCAGACCCAACTGAACCACCTGCCGAGCACGCAGGAACAACCTGCTCGCCTCGCCGGAACCACCTGCCGGGCGCAGCGGAAGCACCTGCCGAGCGCGCCGGAGTCACCTGCTCGCCTCGCCGGAAACACCAGCCGGGCGCAGCGGAAGCACCTGCCTAGCGCGCCGGAGCCACCTGCTCGCCTCGCCGGAACCACCTGCCGGGCCCAGCGGAAGCACCTGCCCAGCGCGCCGGAGCCACCTGCTCGCCTCGCCGGAACCACCTGCCGGGCCCAGCGGAAGCACCTGCCGGGCGCGCCGGAGCCACCTGCTCGGCTCGCCGGAACCACCTGCCGGGCCCTAACCCTAACCCTAACCCTAACCCTATCCCCAAACCCTAACCCTAACCCTAACCCCTAACCCTAAGCCTAACCCTAAACCCTAACCCAACCGTAACCCTAACCCTAACCCTACCCCTAACCCTAACCCCTAACCCCAAACCCTAAACCCTAACCCTAACCGTAACCCTAACCCTATCCCTAACCCTAACCTGACGGACAGGCTGGATCCAGCTGCTCAACTCGCCGGAACCACCTGCCAGACATGCCAGAACCACCTGCCGAGCACGCCGGAGCCACCTGCTGGACTCACCAGAACCACCTGCCTGACAGGCCAAAATCAACAGCTGGCTATGAGAGAACCACCTGGCAGACAATCCGCAATAACCTGCCAGGCATGCAGGAAACACCTCTCAGACATAAGAGAACCACGTGCCGGACACGCTGGAACCACGTCCTGGACAGACTGGAACCACCTGCCGGACATGCCTGGACCACCTGCCGAGCACGCCGGAACCACCTGCTCGACTCGCAGGACCCATGTGCCAGACACGCCAAAATGAACTGCCGGCTACACCAGAACCACTTACCGGACACTCCGGAATAACCTGCCCGGCATGCCAGAACCACCTCTCAGAAGTGCCAGAAGCACGTGCTGGACATGCCGGAACAACCTATCGGACAGAACGGAACAACCTGCCGGACACACCAAAATCACCTGCGGGCTACGCCAGAACCACTTGGAGGACTCTCCGGGAAAACCTGCCGGGCATGCTGGAACCACCTCTCAGACGTGCCTGAACCACGTGGCGGACACTCCGGAAACGCATGTCGGGCCGGCCGGAACCACCTCTCAGACGTGCCAGAACCTCATGCCGGACACGCCGGAACCACATGTTCGACTCGCTGGAACCACATTCTGGACATGGCAAAATCACCTGCCGCCTATGCCAGAACCGCTTGGCGAACACTCCGGAATCACCTGTCAGGCATGCCGGAACCACCTCTCAGACCTGCCAGAACCACATGCCAATGACACCGGAAGCACCTGCCGAGCATGCCGGAAGCACCTGCTCGACTCGCCAGAACCACCTGTCGGACACGCCAAAATCACCTGCCGGCTACGCCACAGCCAGTTGGTGAACACTCCGGAAACACCTGCCGGGCTGGCTGGAACCACCTGCCAGCTACGCCAGAACCACTTGGCGGAGACTCCAGAAACACCTGTTGGGCCAGCCGGAACCACCTCTCAGACGTGCCAGAACCATGTGCCTGAGATGCTGGAACCACACCCCGAACAGACCGAAACCACCTGCCAGACCCAACTGAACCACCTGCCGAGCACGCAGGAACAACCTGCTTGCCTCGCCGGAACCACCTGCCGGGCCCAGCGGAAGCACCTGCCGAGCGCGCCGGAGCCACCTGCTCGCCTCGCCGGAACCAGTTGCCGGGTGCAGCGGAAGCACCTGCCTAGCGCGCCGGAGCCACCTGCTCGCCTCGCCGGAACCACCTGCCGGGCCCAGCGGAAGCACCTGCCGAGCGCGCCGGAGCCACCTGCTCGCCTCGCCGGAACCACCTGCCGGGCCCAGCGGAAGCACCTGCCGGGCGCGCCGGAGCCACCTGCTCGGCTCGCCAGAACCACCTGCCGGGCCCTAACCCTAACCCTAACCCTAACCCTATCCCCAAACCCTAACCCTAACCCTAACCCCTAACCCTAAGCCTAACCCTAAACCCTAACCCAACCGTAACCCTAACCCTAACCCTACCCCTAACCCTAACCCCTAACCCCAAACCCTAAACCCTAACCCTAACCGTAACCCTAACCCTATCCCTAACCCTAACCTGACGGACAGGCTGGATCCAGCTGCTCAACTCGCCGGAACCACCTGCCAGACATGCCAGAACCACCTGCCGAGCACGCCGGAGCCACCTGCTGGACTCACCAGAACCACCTGCCTGACAGGCCAAAATCAACAGCTGGCTATGAGAGAACCACCTGGCAGACAATCCGCAATAACCTGCCAAGCATGCAGGAACCACCTCTCAGACGTAAGAGAACCACGTGCCGGACACGCTGGAACCACGTCCTGGACAGACTGGAACCACCTGCCGGACATGCCTGGACCACCTGCCGAGCACGCCGGAACCACCTGCTCGACTCGCAGGACCCATGTGCCAGACACGCCAAAATGAACTGCCGGCTACACCAGAACCACTTACCGGACACTCCGGAATAACCTGCCCGGCATGCCAGAACCACCTCTCAGAAGTGCCAGAAGCACGTGCTGGACATGCCGGAACAACCTATCGGACAGAACGGAACAACCTGCCGGACACACCAAAATCACCTGCGGGCTACGCCAGAACCACTTGGAGGACTCTCCGGGAAAACCTGCCGGGCATGCTGGAACCACCTCTCAGACGTGCCTGAACCACGTGGCGGACACTCCGGAAACGCATGTCGGGCCGGCCGGAACCACCTCTCAGACGTGCCAGAACCTCATGCCGGACACCCCAGAACCACCTGCTGGACAGACCGGAAACACCTGCCGGACACGCCGGAACCACATGTTCGACTCGCTGGAACCACATTCTGGACATGGCAAAATCACCTGCCGCCTATGCCAGAACCGCTTGGCGAACACTCCGGAATCACCTGTCAGGCATGCCGGAACCACCTCTCAGACCTGCCAGAACCACATGCCAATGACACCGGAAGCACCTGCCGAGCATGCCGGAAGCACCTGCTCGACTCGCCAGAACCACCTGTCGGACACGCCAAAATCACCTGCCGGCTATGCCACAGCCAGTTGGTGAACACTCCGGAAACACCTGCCGGGCTGGCTGGAACGACCTGCCAGCTACGCCAGAACCACTTGGCGGAGACTCCAGAAACACCTGTTGGGCCAGCCGGAACCACCTCTCAGACGTGCCAGAACCATGTGCCTGAGATGCTGGAACCACACCCCGAACAGACCGAAACCACCTGCCAGACCAAACTGAACCACCTGCCGAGCACGCAGGAACAACCTGCTCGCCTCGCCGGAACCACCTGCCGGGCGCAGCGGAAGCACCTGCCGAGCGCGCCGGAGTCACCTGCTCGCCTCGCCGGAAACACCAGCCGGGCGCAGCGGAAGCACCTGCCTAGCGCGCCGGAGCCACCTGCTCGCCTCGCCGGAACCACCTGCCGGGCCCAGCGGAAGCACCTGCCCGGCGCGCCGGAGCCACCTGCTCGCCTCGCCGGAACCACCTGCCGGGCCCAGCGGAAGCACCTGCCGGGCGCGCCGGAGCCACCTGCTCGGCTCGCCGGAACCACCTGCCGGGCCCTAACCCTAACCCTAACCCTAACCCTATCCCCAAACCCTAACCCTAACCCTAACCCCTAACCCTAAGCCTAACCCTAAACCCTAACCCAACCGTAACCCTAACCCTAACCCTACCCCTAACCCTAACCCCTAACCCCAAACCCTAAACCCTAACCCTAACCGTAACCCTAACCCTATCCCTAACCCTAACCTGACGGACAGGCTGGATCCAGCTGCTCAACTCGCCGGAACCACCTGCCAGACATGCCAGAACCACCTGCCGAGCACGCCGGAGCCACCTGCTGGACTCACCAGAACCACCTGCCTGACAGGCCAAAATCAACAGCTGGCTATGAGAGAACCACCTGGCAGACAATCCGCAATAACCTGCCAGGCGTGCAGGAACCACCTCTCAGACATAAGAGAACCACGTGCCGGACACGCTGGAACCACGTCCTGGACAGACTGGAACCACCTGCCGGACATGCCTGGACCACCTGCCGAGCACGCCGGAACCACCTGCTCGACTCGCAGGACCCATGTGCCAGACACGCCAAAATGAACTGCCGGCTACACCAGAACCACTTACCGGACACTCCGGAATAACCTGCCCGGCATGCCAGAACCACCTCTCAGAAGTGCCAGAAGCACGTGCTGGACATGCCGGAACAACCTATCGGACAGAACGGAACAACCTGCCGGACACACCAAAATCACCTGCGGGCTACGCCAGAACCACTTGGAGGACTCTCCGGGAAAACCTGCCGGGCATGCTGGAACCACCTCTCAGACGTGCCTGAACCACGTGGCGGACACTCCGGAAACGCATGTCGGGCCGGCCGGAACCACCTCTCAGATGTGCCAGAACCTCATGCCGGACACGCCGGAACCACATGTTCGACTCGCTGGAACCACATTCTGGACATGGCAAAATCACCTGCCGCCTATGCCAGAACCGCTTGGCGAACACTCCGGAATCACCTGTCAGGCATGCCGGAACCACCTCTCAGACCTGCCAGAACCACATGCCAATGACACCGGAAGCACCTGCCGAGCATGCCGGAAGCACCTGCTCGACTCGCCAGAACCACCTGTCGGACACGCCAAAATCACCTGCCGGCTACGCCACAGCCAGTTGGTGAACACTCCGGAAACACCTGCCGGGCTGGCTGGAACCACCTGCCAGCTACGCCAGAACCACTTGGCGGAGACTCCAGAAACACCTGTTGGGCCAGCCGGAACCACCTCTCAGACGTGCCAGAACCATGTGCCTGAGATGCTGGAACCACACCCCGAACAGACCGAAACCACCTGCCAGACCCAACTGAACCACCTGCCGAGCACGCAGGAACAACCTGCTTGCCTCGCCGGAACCACCTGCCGGGCCCAGCGGAAGCACCTGCCGAGCGCGCCGGAGCCACCTGCTCGCCTCGCCGGAACCAGTTGCCGGGTGCAGCGGAAGCACCTGCCTAGCGCGCCGGAGCCACCTGCTCGCCTCGCCGGAACCACCTGCCGGGCCCAGCGGAAGCACCTGCCGAGCGCGCCGGAGCCACCTGCTCGCCTCGCCGGAACCACCTGCCGGGCCCAGCGGAAGCACCTGCCGGGCGCGCCGGAGCCACCTGCTCGGCTCGCCAGAACCACCTGCCGGGCCCTAACCCTAACCCTAACCCTAACCCTATCCCCAAACCCTAACCCTAACCCTAACCCCTAACCCTAAGCCTAACCCTAAACCCTAACCCAACCGTAACCCTAACCCTAACCCTACCCCTAACCCTAACCCCTAACCCCAAACCCTAAACCCTAACCCTAACCGTAACCCTAACCCTATCCCTAACCCTAACCTGACGGACAGGCTGGATCCAGCTGCTCAACTCGCCGGAACCACCTGCCAGACATGCCAGAACCACCTGCCGAGCACGCCGGAGCCACCTGCTGGACTCACCAGAACCACCTGCCTGACAGGCCAAAATCAACAGCTGGCTATGAGAGAACCACCTGGCAGACAATCCGCAATAACCTGCCAAGCATGCAGGAACCACCTCTCAGACGTAAGAGAACCACGTGCCGGACACGCTGGAACCACGTCCTGGACAGACTGGAACCACCTGCCGGACATGCCTGGACCACCTGCCGAGCACGCCGGAACCACCTGCTCGACTCGCAGGACCCATGTGCCAGACACGCCAAAATGAACTGCCGGCTACACCAGAACCACTTACCGGACACTCCGGAATAACCTGCCCGGCATGCCAGAACCACCTCTCAGAAGTGCCAGAAGCACGTGCTGGACATGCCGGAACAACCTATCGGACAGAACGGAACAACCTGCCGGACACACCAAAATCACCTGCGGGCTACGCCAGAACCACTTGGAGGACTCTCCGGGAAAACCTGCCGGGCATGCTGGAACCACCTCTCAGACGTGCCTGAACCACGTGGCGGACACTCCGGAAACGCATGTCGGGCCGGCCGGAACCACCTCTCAGACGTGCCAGAACCTCATGCCGGACACCCCAGAACCACCTGCTGGACAGACCGGAAACACCTGCCGGACACGCCGGAACCACATGTTCGACTCGCTGGAACCACATTCTGGACATGGCAAAATCACCTGCCGCCTATGCCAGAACCGCTTGGCGAACACTCCGGAATCACCTGTCAGGCATGCCGGAACCACCTCTCAGACATGCCAGAACCACATGCCAATGACACCGGAAGCACCTGCCGAGCATGCCGGAAGCACCTGCTCGACTCGCCAGAACCACCTGTCGGACACGCCAAAATCACCTGCCGGCTACGCCACAGCCAGTTGGTGAACACTCCGGAAACACCTGCCGGGCTGGCTGGAACCACCTGCCAGTCACGCCAACATCACCTGCCAGCTACGCCAGAACCACTTGGCGGATACTCCAGAAACACCTTCTGGGCCAGCCGGAACCACCTCTCAGACGTGCCAGAACCATGTGCCTGAGATGCTGGAACCACACCCCGAACAGACCGAAACCACCTGCCAGACCCAACTGAACCACCTGCCGAGCACGCAGGAACAACCTGCTCGCCTCGCCGGAACCACCTGCCGGGCGCAGCGGAAGCACCTGCCGAGCGCGCCGGAGTCACCTGCTCGCCTCGCCGGAAACACCAGCCGGGCGCAGCGGAAGCACCTGCCTAGCGCGCCGGAGCCACCTGCTCGCCTCGCCGGAACCACCTGCCGGGCCCAGCGGAAGCACCTGCCCAGCGCGCCGGAGCCACCTGCTCGCCTCGCCGGAACCACCTGCCGGGCCCAGCGGAAGCACCTGCCGGGCGCGCCGGAGCCACCTGCTCGGCTCGCCGGAACCACCTGCCGGGCCCTAACCCTAACCCTAACCCTAACCCTATCCCCAAACCCTAACCCTAACCCTAACCCCTAACCCTAAGCCTAACCCTAAACCCTAACCCAACCGTAACCCTAACCCTAACCCTACCCCTAACCCTAACCCCTAACCCCAAACCCTAAACCCTAACCCTAACCGTAACCCTAACCCTATCCCTAACCCTAACCTGACGGACAGGCTGGATCCAGCTGCTCAACTCGCCGGAACCACCTGCCAGACATGCCAGAACCACCTGCCGAGCACGCCGGAGCCACCTGCTGGACTCACCAGAACCACCTGCCTGACAGGCCAAAATCAACAGCTGGCTATGAGAGAACCACCTGGCAGACAATCCGCAATAACCTGCCAGGCATGCAGGAACCACCTCTCAGACATAAGAGAACCACGTGCCGGACACGCTGGAACCACGTCCTGGACAGACTGGAACCACCTGCCGGACATGCCTGGACCACCTGCCGAGCACGCCGGAACCACCTGCTCGACTCGCAGGACCCATGTGCCAGACACGCCAAAATGAACTGCCGGCTACACCAGAACCACTTACCGGACACTCCGGAATAACCTGCCCGGCATGCCAGAACCACCTCTCAGAAGTGCCAGAAGCACGTGCTGGACATGCCGGAACAACCTATCGGACAGAACGGAACAACCTGCCGGACACACCAAAATCACCTGCGGGCTACGCCAGAACCACTTGGAGGACTCTCCGGGAAAACCTGCCGGGCATGCTGGAACCACCTCTCAGACGTGCCTGAACCACGTGGCGGACACTCCGGAAACGCATGTCGGGCCGGCCGGAACCACCTCTCAGACGTGCCAGAACCTCATGCCGGACACGCCGGAACCACATGTTCGACTCGCTGGAACCACATTCTGGACATGGCAAAATCACCTGCCGCCTATGCCAGAACCGCTTGGCGAACACTCCGGAATCACCTGTCAGGCATGCCGGAACCACCTCTCAGACCTGCCAGAACCACATGCCAATGACACCGGAAGCACCTGCCGAGCATGCCGGAAGCACCTGCTCGACTCGCCAGAACCACCTGTCGGACACGCCAAAATCACCTGCCGGCTACGCCACAGCCAGTTGGTGAACACTCCGGAAACACCTGCCGGGCTGGCTGGAACCACCTGCCAGCTACGCCAGAACCACTTGGCGGAGACTCCAGAAACACCTGTTGGGCCAGCCGGAACCACCTCTCAGACGTGCCAGAACCATGTGCCTGAGATGCTGGAACCACACCCCGAACAGACCGAAACCACCTGCCAGACCCAACTGAACCACCTGCCGAGCACGCAGGAACAACCTGCTTGCCTCGCCGGAACCACCTGCCGGGCCCAGCGGAAGCACCTGCCGAGCGCGCCGGAGCCACCTGCTCGCCTCGCCGGAACCACCTGCCGGGCCCAGCGGAAGCACCTGCCGGGCGCGCCGGAGCCACCTGCTCGGCTCGCCGGAACCACCTGCCGGGCCCTAACCCTAACCCTAACCCTAACCCTATCCCCAAACCCTAACCCTAACCCTAACCCCTAACCCTAAGCCTAACCCTAAACCCTAACCCAACCGTAACCCTAACCCTAACCCTACCCCTAACCCTAACCCCTAACCCCAAACCCTAAACCCTAACCCTAACCGTAACCCTAACCCTATCCCTAACCCTAACCTGACGGACAGGCTGGAACCAGCTGCTCAACTCGCCGGAACCACCTGCCAGACATGCCAGAACCACCTGCCGAGCACGCCGGAGCCACCTGCTGGACTCACCAGAACCACCTGCCTGACAGGCCAAAATCAACAGCTGGCTATGAGAGAACCACCTGGCAGACAATCCGCAATAACCTGCCAGGCATGCAGGAACCACCTCTCAGACGTAAGAGAACCACGTGCCGGACACGCTGGAACCACGTCCTGGACAGACTGGAACCACCTGCCGGACATGCCTGGACCACCTGCCGAGCACGCCGGAACCACCTGCTCGACTCGCAGGACCCATGTGCCAGACACGCCAAAATGAACTGCCGGCTACACCAGAACCACTTACCGGACACTCCGGAATAACCTGCCCGGCATGCCAGAACCACCTCTCAGAAGTGCCAGAAGCACGTGCTGGACATGCCGGAACAACCTATCGGACAGAACGGAACAACCTGCCGGACACACCAAAATCACCTGCGGGCTACGCCAGAACCACTTGGAGGACTCTCCGGGAAAACCTGCCGGGCATGCTGGAACCACCTCTCAGACGTGCCTGAACCACGTGGCGGACACTCCGGAAACGCATGTCGGGCCGGCCGGAACCACCTCTCAGACGTGCCAGAACCTCATGCCGGACACCCCAGAACCACCTGCTGGACAGACCGGAAACACCTGCCGGACACGCCGGAACCACATGTTCGACTCGCTGGAACCACATTCTGGACATGGCAAAATCACCTGCCGCCTATGCCAGAACCGCTTGGCGAACACTCCGGAATCACCTGTCAGGCATGCCGGAACCACCTCTCAGACCTGCCAGAACCACATGCCAATGACACCGGAAGCACCTGCCGAGCATGCCGGAAGCACCTGCTCGACTCGCCAGAACCACCTGTCGGACACGCCAAAATCACCTGCCGGCTACGCCACAGCCAGTTGGTGAACACTCCGGAAACACCTGCCGGGCTGGCTGGAACCACCTGCCAGTCACGCCAACATCACCTGCCAGCTACGCCAGAACCACTTGGCGGATACTCCAGAAACACCTTCTGGGCCAGCCGGAACCACCTCTCAGACGTGCCAGAACCATGTGCCTGAGATGCTGGAACCACACCCCGAACAGACCGAAACCACCTGCCAGACCCAACTGAACCACCTGCCGAGCACGCAGGAACAACCTGCTCGCCTCGCCGGAACCACCTGCCGGGCGCAGCGGAAGCACCTGCCGAGCGCGCCGGAGTCACCTGCTCGCCTCGCCGGAAACACCAGCCGGGCGCAGCGGAAGCACCTGCCTAGCGCGCCGGAGCCACCTGCTCGCCTCGCCGGAACCACCTGCCGGGCCCAGCGGAAGCACCTGCCCAGCGCGCCGGAGCCACCTGCTCGCCTCGCCGGAACCACCTGCCGGGCCCAGCGGAAGCACCTGCCGGGCGCGCCGGAGCCACCTGCTCGGCTCGCCGGAACCACCTGCCGGGCCCTAACCCTAACCCTAACCCTAACCCTATCCCCAAACCCTAACCCTAACCCTAACCCCTAACCCTAAGCCTAACCCTAAACCCTAACCCAACCGTAACCCTAACCCTAACCCTACCCCTAACCCTAACCCCTAACCCCAAACCCTAAACCCTAACCCTAACCGTAACCCTAACCCTATCCCTAACCCTAACCTGACGGACAGGCTGGATCCAGCTGCTCAACTCGCCGGAACCACCTGCCAGACATGCCAGAACCACCTGCCGAGCACGCCGGAGCCACCTGCTGGACTCACCAGAACCACCTGCCTGACAGGCCAAAATCAACAGCTGGCTATGAGAGAACCACCTGGCAGACAATCCGCAATAACCTGCCAGGCATGCAGGAACCACCTCTCAGACATAAGAGAACCACGTGCCGGACACGCTGGAACCACGTCCTGGACAGACTGGAACCACCTGCCGGACATGCCTGGACCACCTGCCGAGCACGCCGGAACCACCTGCTCGACTCGCAGGACCCATGTGCCAGACACGCCAAAATGAACTGCCGGCTACACCAGAACCACTTACCGGACACTCCGGAATAACCTGCCCGGCATGCCAGAACCACCTCTCAGAAGTGCCAGAAGCACGTGCTGGACATGCCGGAACAACCTATCGGACAGAACGGAACAACCTGCCGGACACACCAAAATCACCTGCGGGCTACGCCAGAACCACTTGGAGGACTCTCCGGGAAAACCTGCCGGGCATGCTGGAACCACCTCTCAGACGTGCCTGAACCACGTGGCGGACACTCCGGAAACGCATGTCGGGCCGGCCGGAACCACCTCTCAGACGTGCCAGAACCTCATGCCGGACACGCCGGAACCACATGTTCGACTCGCTGGAACCACATTCTGGACATGGCAAAATCACCTGCCGCCTATGCCAGAACCGCTTGGCGAACACTCCGGAATCACCTGTCAGGCATGCCGGAACCACCTCTCAGACCTGCCAGAACCACATGCCAATGACACCGGAAGCACCTGCCGAGCATGCCGGAAGCACCTGCTCGACTCGCCAGAACCACCTGTCGGACACGCCAAAATCACCTGCCGGCTACGCCACAGCCAGTTGGTGAACACTCCGGAAACACCTGCCGGGCTGGCTGGAACCACCTGCCAGCTACGCCAGAACCACTTGGCGGAGACTCCAGAAACACCTGTTGGGCCAGCCGGAACCACCTCTCAGACGTGCCAGAACCATGTGCCTGAGATGCTGGAACCACACCCCGAACAGACCGAAACCACCTGCCAGACCCAACTGAACCACCTGCCGAGCACGCAGGAACAACCTGCTTGCCTCGCCGGAACCACCTGCCGGGCCCAGCGGAAGCACCTGCCGAGCGCGCCGGAGCCACCTGCTCGCCTCGCCGGAACCACCTGCCGGGCCCAGCGGAAGCACCTGCCGGGCGCGCCGGAGCCACCTGCTCGGCTCGCCGGAACCACCTGCCGGGCCCTAACCCTAACCCTAACCCTAACCCTATCCCCAAACCCTAACCCTAACCCTAACCCCTAACCCTAAGCCTAACCCTAAACCCTAACCCAACCGTAACCCTAACCCTAACCCTACCCCTAACCCTAACCCCTAACCCCAAACCCTAAACCCTAACCCTAACCGTAACCCTAACCCTATCCCTAACCCTAACCTGACGGACAGGCTGGAACCAGCTGCTCAACTCGCCGGAACCACCTGCCAGACATGCCAGAACCACCTGCCGAGCACGCCGGAGCCACCTGCTGGACTCACCAGAACCACCTGCCTGACAGGCCAAAATCAACAGCTGGCTATGAGAGAACCACCTGGCAGACAATCCGCAATAACCTGCCAGGCATGCAGGAACCACCTCTCAGACGTAAGAGAACCACGTGCCGGACACGCTGGAACCACGTCCTGGACAGACTGGAACCACCTGCCGGACATGCCTGGACCACCTGCCGAGCACGCCGGAACCACCTGCTCGACTCGCAGGACCCATGTGCCAGACACGCCAAAATGAACTGCCGGCTACACCAGAACCACTTACCGGACACTCCGGAATAACCTGCCCGGCATGCCAGAACCACCTCTCAGAAGTGCCAGAAGCACGTGCTGGACATGCCGGAACAACCTATCGGACAGAACGGAACAACCTGCCGGACACACCAAAATCACCTGCGGGCTACGCCAGAACCACTTGGAGGACTCTCCGGGAAAACCTGCCGGGCATGCTGGAACCACCTCTCAGACGTGCCTGAACCACGTGGCGGACACTCCGGAAACGCATGTCGGGCCGGCCGGAACCACCTCTCAGACGTGCCAGAACCTCATGCCGGACACCCCAGAACCACCTGCTGGACAGACCGGAAACACCTGCCGGACACGCCGGAACCACATGTTCGACTCGCTGGAACCACATTCTGGACATGGCAAAATCACCTGCCGCCTATGCCAGAACCGCTTGGCGAACACTCCGGAATCACCTGTCAGGCATGCCGGAACCACCTCTCAGACCTGCCAGAACCACATGCCAATGACACCGGAAGCACCTGCCGAGCATGCCGGAAGCACCTGCTCGACTCGCCAGAACCACCTGTCGGACACGCCAAAATCACCTGCCGGCTACGCCACAGCCAGTTGGTGAACACTCCGGAAACACCTGCCGGGCTGGCTGGAACCACCTGCCAGCTACGCCAGAACCACTTGGCGGAGACTCCAGAAACACCTGTTGGGCCAGCCGGAACCACCTCTCAGACGTGCCAGAACCATGTGCCTGAGATGCTGGAACCACACCCCGAACAGACCGAAACCACCTGCCGGGCGCAGCGGAAGCACCTGCCGAGCGCGCCGGAGCCACCTGCTCGCCTCGCCGGAACCACCTGCCCGGCGCGCCGGAGCCACCTGCTCGCCTCGCCGGAACCACCTGCCGGGCCCTGCGGAAGCACCTGCCGAGCGCGCCGGAGCCACCTGCTCGCCTCGCCGGAACCACCTGCCGGGCCCAGCGGAAGCACCTGCCGGGCGCGCCGGAGCCACCTGCTCGGCTCGCCGGAACCACCTGCCGGGCCCTAACCCTAACCCTAACCCTAACCCTATCCCCAAACCCTAACCCTAACCCTAACCCCTAACCCTAAGCCTAACCCTAAACCCTAACCCAACCGTAACCCTAACCCTAACCCTACCCCTAACCCTAACCCCTAACCCCAAACCCTAAACCCTAACCCTAACCGTAACCCTAACCCTATCCCTAACCCTAACCTGACGGACAGGCTGGAACCAGCTGCTCAACTCGCCGGAACCACCTGCCAGACATGCCAGAACCACCTGCCGAGCACGCCGGAGCCACCTGCTGGACTCACCAGAACCACCTGCCTGACAGGCCAAAATCAACAGCTGGCTATGAGAGACCCACCTGGCAGACAATCCGCAATAACCTGCCAGGCATGCAGGAACCACCTCTCAGACGTAAGAGAACCACGTGCCGGACACGCTGGAACCACGTCCTGGACAAACTGGAACCACCGGCCGGACATGCCTGGACCACCTGCCGAGCACGCCGGAACCACCTGCTCGACTCGCAGGACCCATGTGCCAGACACGCCAAAATGAACTGCCGGCTACACCAGAACCACTTACCGGACACTCCGGAATAACCTGCCCGGCATGCCAGAACCACCTCTCAGAAGTGCCAGAAGCACGTGCTGGACATGCCGGAACAACCTATCGGACAGAACGGAACAACCTGCCGGACACACCAAAATCACCTGCGGGCTACGCCAGAACCACTTGGAGGACTCTCCGGGAAAACCTGCCGGGCATGCTGGAACCACCTCTCAGACGTGCCTGAACCACGTGGCGGACACTCCGGAAACGCATGTCGGGCCGGCCGGAACCACCTCTCAGACGTGCCAGAACCTCATGCCGGACACCCCAGAACCACCTGCTGGACAGACCGGAAACACCTGCCGGACACGCCGGAACCACATGTTCGACTCGCTGGAACCACATTCTGGACATGGCAAAATCACCTGCCGCCTATGCCAGAACCGCTTGGCGAACACTCCGGAATCACCTGTCAGGCATGCCGGAACCACCTCTCAGACCTGCCAGAACCACATGCCAATGACACCGGAAGCACCTGCCGAGCATGCCGGAAGCACCTGCTCGACTCGCCAGAACCACCTGTCGGACACGCCAAAATCACCTGCCGGCTACGCCACAGCCAGTTGGTGAACACTCCGGAAACACCTGCCGGGCTGGCTGGAACCACCTGCCAGCTACGCCAGAACCACTTGGCGGAGACTCCAGAAACACCTGTTGGGCCAGCCGGAACCACCTCTCAGACGTGCCAGAACCATGTGCCTGAGATGCTGGAACCACACCCCGAACAGACCGAAACCACCTGCCGGGCGCAGCGGAAGCACCTGCCGAGCGCGCCGGAGCCACCTGCTCGCCTCGCCGGAACCACCTGCCCGGCGCGCCGGAGCCACCTGCTCGCCTCGCCGGAACCACCTGCCGGGCCCTGCGGAAGCACCTGCCGAGCGCGCCGGAGCCACCTGCTCGCCTCGCCGGAACCACCTGCCGGGCCCAGCGGAAGCACCTGCCGGGCGCGCCGGAGCCACCTGCTCGGCTCGCCGGAACCACCTGCCGGGCCCTAACCCTAACCCTAACCCTAACCCTATCCCCAAACCCTAACCCTAACCCTAACCCCTAACCCTAAGCCTAACCCTAAACCCTAACCCAACCGTAACCCTAACCCTAACCCTACCCCTAACCCTAACCCCTAACCCCAAACCCTAAACCCTAACCCTAACCGTAACCCTAACCCTATCCCTAACCCTAACCTGACGGACAGGCTGGAACCAGCTGCTCAACTCGCCGGAACCACCTGCCAGACATGCCAGAACCACCTGCCGAGCACGCCGGAGCCACCTGCTGGACTCACCAGAACCACCTGCCTGACAGGCCAAAATCAACAGCTGGCTATGAGAGACCCACCTGGCAGACAATCCGCAATAACCTGCCAGGCATGCAGGAACCACCTCTCAGACGTAAGAGAACCACGTGCCGGACACGCTGGAACCACGTCCTGGACAGACTGGAACCACCTGCCGGACATGCCTGGACCACCTGCCGAGCACGCCGGAACCACCTGCTCGACTCGCAGGACCCATGTGCCAGACACGCCAAAATGAACTGCCGGCTACACCAGAACCACTTACCGGACACTCCGGAATAACCTGCCCGGCATGCCAGAACCACCTCTCAGAAGTGCCAGAAGCACGTGCTGGACATGCCGGAACAACCTATCGGACAGAACGGAACAACCTGCCGGACACACCAAAATCACCTGCGGGCTACGCCAGAACCACTTGGAGGACTCTCCGGGAAAACCTGCCGGGCATGCTGGAACCACCTCTCAGACGTGCCTGAACCACGTGGCGGACACTCCGGAAACGCATGTCGGGCCGGCCGGAACCACCTCTCAGACGTGCCAGAACCTCATGCCGGACACCCCAGAACCACCTGCTGGACAGACCGGAAACACCTGCCGGACACGCCGGAACCACATGTTCGACTCGCTGGAACCACATTCTGGACATGGCAAAATCACCTGCCGCCTATGCCAGAACCGCTTGGCGAACACTCCGGAATCACCTGTCAGGCATGCCGGAACCACCTCTCAGACCTGCCAGAACCACATGCCAATGACACCGGAAGCACCTGCCGAGCATGCCGGAAGCACCTGCTCGACTCGCCAGAACCACCTGTCGGACACGCCAAAATCACCTGCCGGCTACGCCACAGCCAGTTGGTGAACACTCCGGAAACACCTGCCGGGCTGGCTGGAACCACCTGCCAGCTACGCCAGAACCACTTGGCGGAGACTCCAGAAACACCTGTTGGGCCAGCCGGAACCACCTCTCAGACGTGCCAGAACCATGTGCCTGAGATGCTGGAACCACACCCCGAACAGACCGAAACCACCTGCCGGGCGCAGCGGAAGCACCTGCCGAGCGCGCCGGAGCCACCTGCTCGCCTCGCCGGAACCACCTGCCCGGCGCGCCGGAGCCACCTGCTCGCCTCGCCGGAACCACCTGCCGGGCCCTGCGGAAGCACCTGCCGAGCGCGCCGGAGCCACCTGCTCGCCTCGCCGGAACCACCTGCCGGGCCCAGCGGAAGCACCTGCCGGGCGCGCCGGAGCCACCTGCTCGGCTCGCCGGAACCACCTGCCGGGCCCTAACCCTAACCCTAACCCTAACCCTATCCCCAAACCCTAACCCTAACCCTAACCCCTAACCCTAAGCCTAACCCTAAACCCTAACCCAACCGTAACCCTAACCCTAACCCTACCCCTAACCCTAACCCCTAACCCCAAACCCTAAACCCTAACCCTAACCGTAACCCTAACCCTATCCCTAACCCTAACCTGACGGACAGGCTGGAACCAGCTGCTCAACTCGCCGGAACCACCTGCCAGACATGCCAGAACCACCTGCCGAGCACGCCGGAGCCACCTGCTGGACTCACCAGAACCACCTGCCTGACAGGCCAAAATCAACAGCTGGCTATGAGAGAACCACCTGGCAGACAATCCGCAATAACCTGCCAGGCATGCAGGAACCACCTCTCAGACGTAAGAGAACCACGTGCCGGACACGCTGGAACCACGTCCTGGACAGACTGGAACCACCTGCCGGACATGCCTGGACCACCTGCCGAGCACGCCGGAACCACCTGCTCGACTCGCAGGACCCATGTGCCAGACACGCCAAAATGAACTGCCGGCTACACCAGAACCACTTACCGGACACTCCGGAATAACCTGCCCGGCATGCCAGAACCACCTCTCAGAAGTGCCAGAAGCACGTGCTGGACATGCCGGAACAACCTATCGGACAGAACGGAACAACCTGCCGGACACACCAAAATCACCTGCGGGCTACGCCAGAACCACTTGGAGGACTCTCCGGGAAAACCTGCCGGGCATGCTGGAACCACCTCTCAGACGTGCCTGAACCACGTGGCGGACACTCCGGAAACGCATGTCGGGCCGGCCGGAACCACCTCTCAGACGTGCCAGAACCTCATGCCGGACACCCCAGAACCACCTGCTGGACAGACCGGAAACACCTGCCGGACACGCCGGAACCACATTTTCGACTCGCTGGAACCACATTCTGGACATGGCAAAATCACCTGCCGCCTATGCCAGAACCGCTTGGCGAACACTCCGGAATCACCTGTCAGGCATGCCGGAACCACCTCTCAGACCTGCCAGAACCACATGCCAATGACACCGGAAGCACCTGCCGAGCATGCCGGAAGCACCTGCTCGACTCGCCAGAACCACCTGTCGGACACGCCAAAATCACCTGCCGGCTACGCCACAGCCAGTTGGTGAACACTCCGGAAACACCTGCCGGGCTGGCTGGAACCACCTGCCAGCTACGCCAGAACCACTTGGCGGAGACTCCAGAAACACCTGTTGGGCCAGCCGGAACCACCTCTCAGACGTGCCAGAACCATGTGCCTGAGATGCTGGAACCACACCCCGAACAGACCGAAACCACCTGCCAGACACAACTGAACCACCTGCCGAGCACGCAGGAACAACCTGCTCGCCTCGCCGGAACCACCTGCCGGGCGCAGCGGAAGCACCTGCCGAGCGCGCCGGAGCCACCTGCTCGCCTCGCCGGAACCACCTGCCCGGCGCGCCGGAGCCACCTGCTCGCCTCGCCGGAATCACCTGCCGGGCCCTGCGGAAGCACCTGCCGAGCGCGCCGGAGCCACCTGCTCGCCTCGCCGGAACCACCTGCCGGGCCCAGCGGAAGCACCTGCCGGGCGCGACGGAGCCACCTGCTCGGCTCGCCTGAACCACCTGCCGGGCCCTAACCCTAACCCTAACCCTAACCCTATCCCCAAACCCTAACCCTAACCCTAACCCCTAACCCTAAGCCTAACCCTAAACCCTAACCCAACCGTAACCCTAACCCTAACCCTACCCCTAACCCTAACCCCTAACCCCAAACCCTAAACCCTAACCCTAACCGTAACCCTAACCCTATCCCTAACCCTAACCTGACGGACAGGCTGGAACCAGCTGCTCAACTCGCCGGAACCACCTGCCAGACATGCCAGAACCACCTGCCGAGCACGCCGGAGCCACCTGCTGGACTCACCAGAACCACCTGCCTGACAGGCCAAAATCAACAGCTGGCTATGAGAGAACCACCTGGCAGACAATCCGCAATAACCTGCCAGGCATGCAGGAACCACCTCTCAGACGTAAGAGAACCACGTGCCGGACACGCTGGAACCACGTCCTGGACAGACTGGAACCACCTGCCGGACATGCCTGGACCACCTGCCGAGCACGCCGGAACCACCTGCTCGACTCGCAGGACCCATGTGCCAGACACGCCAAAATGAACTGCCGGCTACACCAGAACCACTTACCGGACACTCCGGAATAACCTGCCCGGCATGCCAGAACCACCTCTCAGAAGTGCCAGAGGCACGTGCTGGACATGCCGGAACAACCTATCGGACAGAACGGAACAACCTGCCGGACACACCAAAATCACCTGCGGGCTACGCCAGAACCACTTGGAGGACTCTCCGGGAAAACCTGCCGGGCATGCTGGAACCACCTCTCAGACGTGCCAGAACCTCATGCCGGACACGCCGGAACCACATGTTCGACTCGCTGGAACCACATTCTGGACATGGCAAAATCACCTGCCGCCTATGCCAGAACCGCTTGGCGAACACTCCGGAATCACCTGTCAGGCATGCCGGAACCACCTCTCAGACCTGCCAGAACCACATGCCAATGACACCGGAAGCACCTGCCGAGCATGCCGGAAGCACCTGCTCGACTCGCCAGAACCACCTGTCGGACACGCCAAAATCACCTGCCGGCTACGCCACAGCCAGTTGGTGAACACTCCGGAAACACCTGCCGGGCTGGCTGGAACCACCTGCCAGTCACGCCAACATCACCTGCCAGCTACGCCAGAACCACTTGGCGGAGACTCCAGAAACACCTGTTGGGCCAGCCGGAACCACCTCTCAGACGTGCCAGAACCATGTGCCTGAGATGCTGGAACCACACCCCGAACAGACCGAAACCACCTGCCAGACCCAACTGAACCACCTGCCGAGCACGCAGGAACAACCTGCTCGCCTCGCCGGAACCACCTGCCGGGCGCAGCGGAAGCACCTGCCGAGCGCGCCGGAGCCACCTGCTCGCCTCGCCGGAACCACGTGCCGGGCCCTAACCCTAACCCTAACCCTAACCCTATCCCCAAACCCTAACCCTAACCCTAACCCCTAACCCTAAGCCTAACCCTAAACCCTAACCCAACCGTAACCCTAACCCTAACCCTACCCCTAACCCTAACCCCTAACCCCAAACCCTAAACCCTAACCCTAACCGTAACCCTAACCCTATCCCTAACCCTAACCTGACGGACAGGCTGGAACCAGCTGCTCCACTCGCCGGAACCACCTGCCAGACATGCCAGAACCACCTGCCGAGCACGCCGGAGCCACCTGCTGGACTCACCAGAACCACCTGCCTGACAGGCCAAAATCAACAGCTGGCTATGAGAGAACCACCTGGCAGACAATCCGCAATAACCTGCCAGGCATGCAGGAACCACCTCTCAGACGTAAGAGAACCACGTGCCGGACACGCTGGAACCACGTCCTGGACAGACTGGAACCACCTGCCGGACATGCCTGGACCACCTGCCGAGCACGCCGGAACCACCTGCTCGACTCGCAGGACCCATGTGCCAGACACGCCAAAATGAACTGCCGGCTACACCAGAACCACTTACCGGACACTCCGGAATAACCTGCCCGGCATGCCAGAACCACCTCTCAGAAGTGCCAGAAGCACGTGCTGGACATGCCGGAACAACCTATCGGACAGAACGGAACAACCTGCCGGACACACCAAAATCACCTGCGGGCTACGCCAGAACCACTTGGAGGACTCTCCGGGAAAACCTGCCGGGCATGCTGGAACCACCTCTCAGACGTGCCTGAACCACGTGGCGGACACTCCGGAAACGCATGTCGGGCCGGCCGGAACCACCTCTCAGACGTGCCAGAACCTCATGCCGGACACCCCAGAACCACCTGCTGGACAGACCGGAAACACCTGCCGGACACGCCGGAACCACATTTTCGACTCGCTGGAACCACATTCTGGACATGGCAAAATCACCTGCCGCCTATGCCAGAACCGCTTGGCGAACACTCCGGAATCACCTGTCAGGCATGCCGGAACCACCTCTCAGACCTGCCAGAACCACATGCCAATGACACCGGAAGCACCTGCCGAGCATGCCGGAAGCACCTGCTCGACTCGCCAGAACCACCTGTCGGACACGCCAAAATCACCTGCCGGCTACGCCACAGCCAGTTGGTGAACACTCCGGAAACACCTGCCGGGCTGGCTGGAACCACCTGCCAGTCACGCCAACATCACCTGCCAGCTACGCAAGAACCACTTGGCGGAGACTCCAGAAACACCTGTTGGGCCAGCCGGAACCACCTCTCAGACGTGCCAGAACCATGTGCCTGAGATGCTGGAACCACACCCCGAACAGACCGAAACCACCTGCCAGACCCAACTGAACCACCTGCCGAGCACGCAGGAACAACCTGCTCGCCTCGCCGGAACCACCTGCCGGGCGCAGCGGAAGCACCTGCCGAGCGCGCCGGAGCCACCTGCTCGCCTCGCCGGAACCACCTGCCCGGCGCGCCGGAGCCACCTGCTCACCTCGCCGGAACCACCTGACGGGCCCTGCGGAAGCACCTGCCGAGCGCGCCGGAGCCACCTGCTCGCCTCGCCGGAACCACCTGCCGGGCCCAGTTGAAGCACCTGCCGGGCGCGCCGGAGCCACCTGCTCGGCTCGCCTGAACCACCTGCCGGGCCCTAACCCTAACCCTATCCCCAAACCCTAACCCTAACCCTAACCCCTAACCCTAAGCCTAACCCTAAACCCTAACCCAACCGTAACCCTAACCCTAACCCTACCCCTAACCCTAACCCCTAACCCCAAACCCTAAACCCTAACCCTAACCGTAACCCTAACCCTATCCCTAACCCTAACCTGACGGACAGGCTGGAACCAGCTGCTCCACTCGCCGGAACCACCTGCCAGACATGCCAGAACCACCTGCCGAGCACGCCGGAGCCACCTGCTGGACTCACCAGAACCACCTGCCTGACAGGCCAAAATCAACAGCTGGCTATGAGAGAACCACCTGGCAGACAATCCGCAATAACCTGCCAGGCATGCAGGAACCACCTCTCAGACGTAAGAGAACCACGTGCCGGACACGCTGGAACCACGTCCTGGACAGACTGGAACCACCTGCCGGACATGCCTGGACCACCTGCCGAGCACGCCGGAACCACCTGCTCGACTCGCAGGACCCATGTGCCAGACACGCCAAAATGAACTGCCGGCTACACCAGAACCACTTACCGGACACTCCGGAATAACCTGCCCGGCATGCCAGAACCACCTCTCAGAAGTGCCAGAAGCACGTGCTGGACATGCCGGAACAACCTATCGGACAGAACGGAACAACCTGCCGGACACACCAAAATCACCTGCGGGCTACGCCAGAACCACTTGGAGGACTCTCCGGGAAAACCTGCCGGGCATGCTGGAACCACCTCTCAGACGTGCCTGAACCACGTGGCGGACACTCCGGAAACGCATGTCGGGCCGGCCGGAACCACCTCTCAGACGTGCCAGAACCTCATGCCGGACACCCCAGAACCACCTGCTGGACAGACCGGAAACACCTGCCGGACACGCCGGAACCACATGTTCGACTCGCTGGAACCACATTCTGGACATGGCAAAATCACCTGCCGCCTATGCCAGAACCGCTTGGCGAACACTCCGGAATCACCTGTCAGGCATGCCGGAACCACCTCTCAGACCTGCCAGAACCACATGCCAATGACACCGGAAGCACCTGCCGAGCATGCCGGAAGCACCTGCTCGACTCGCCAGAACCACCTGTCGGACACGCCAAAATCACCTGCCGGCTACGCCACAGCCAGTTGGTGAACACTCCGGAAACACCTGCCGGGCTGGCTGGAACCACCTGCCAGCTACGCCAGAACCACTTGGCGGAGACTCCAGAAACACCTGTTGGGCCAGCCGGAACCACCTCTCAGACGTGCCAGAACCATGTGCCTGAGATGCTGGAACCACACCCCGAACAGACCGAAACCACCTGCCAGACACAACTGAACCACCTGCCGAGCACGCAGGAACAACCTGCTCGCCTCGCCGGAACCACCTGCCGGGCGCAGCGGAAGCACCTGCCGAGCGCGCCGGAGCCACCTGCTCGCCTCGCCGGAACCACCTGCCCGGCGCGCCGGAGCCACCTGCTCGCCTCGCCGGAATCACCTGCCGGGCCCTGCGGAAGCACCTGCCGAGCGCGCCGGAGCCACCTGCTCGCCTCGCCGGAACCACCTGCCGGGCCCAGCGGAAGCACCTGCCGGGCGCGACGGAGCCACCTGCTCGGCTCGCCGGAACCACCTGCCGGGCCCTAACCCTAACCCTAACCCTAACCCTATCCCCAAACCCTAACCCTAACCCTAACCCCTAACCCTAAGCCTAACCCTAAACCCTAACCCAACCGTAACCCTAACCCTAACCCTACCCCTAACCCTAACCCCTAACCCCAAACCCTAAACCCTAACCCTAACCGTAACCCTAACCCTATCCCTAACCCTAACCTGACGGACAGGCTGGAACCAGCTGCTCAACTCGCCGGAACCACCTGCCAGACATGCCAGAACCACCTGCCGAGCACGCCGGAGCCACCTGCTGGACTCACCAGAACCACCTGCCTGACAGGCCAAAATCAACAGCTGGCTATGAGAGAACCACCTGGCAGACAATCCGCAATAACCTGCCAGGCATGCAGGAACCACCTCTCAGACGTAAGAGAACCACGTGCCGGACACGCTGGAACCACGTCCTGGACAGACTGGAACCACCTGCCGGACATGCCTGGACCACCTGCCGAGCACGCCGGAACCACCTGCTCGACTCGCAGGACCCATGTGCCAGACACGCCAAAATGAACTGCCGGCTACACCAGAACCACTTACCGGACACTCCGGAATAACCTGCCCGGCATGCCAGAACCACCTCTCAGAAGTGCCAGAGGCACGTGCTGGACATGCCGGAACAACCTATCGGACAGAACGGAACAACCTGCCGGACACACCAAAATCACCTGCGGGCTACGCCAGAACCACTTGGAGGACTCTCCGGGAAAACCTGCCGGGCATGCTGGAACCACCTCTCAGACGTGCCAGAACCTCATGCCGGACACGCCGGAACCACATGTTCGACTCGCTGGAACCACATTCTGGACATGGCAAAATCACCTGCCGCCTATGCCAGAACCGCTTGGCGAACACTCCGGAATCACCTGTCAGGCATGCCGGAACCACCTCTCAGACCTGCCAGAACCACATGCCAATGACACCGGAAGCACCTGCCGAGCATGCCGGAAGCACCTGCTCGACTCGCCAGAACCACCTGTCGGACACGCCAAAATCACCTGCCGGCTACGCCACAGCCAGTTGGTGAACACTCCGGAAACACCTGCCGGGCTGGCTGGAACCACCTGCCAGTCACGCCAACATCACCTGCCAGCTACGCCAGAACCACTTGGCGGAGACTCCAGAAACACCTGTTGGGCCAGCCGGAACCACCTCTCAGACGTGCCAGAACCATGTGCCTGAGATGCTGGAACCACACCCCGAACAGACCGAAACCACCTGCCAGACCCAACTGAACCACCTGCCGAGCACGCAGGAACAACCTGCTCGCCTCGCCGGAACCACCTGCCGGGCGCAGCGGAAGCACCTGCCGAGCGCGCCGGAGCCACCTGCTCGCCTCGCCGGAACCACGTGCCGGGCCCTAACCCTAACCCTAACCCTAACCCTATCCCCAAACCCTAACCCTAACCCTAACCCCTAACCCTAAGCCTAACCCTAAACCCTAACCCAACCGTAACCCTAACCCTAACCCTACCCCTAACCCTAACCCCTAACCCCAAACCCTAAACCCTAACCCTAACCGTAACCCTAACCCTATCCCTAACCCTAACCTGACGGACAGGCTGGAACCAGCTGCTCCACTCGCCGGAACCACCTGCCAGACATGCCAGAACCACCTGCCGAGCACGCCGGAGCCACCTGCTGGACTCACCAGAACCACCTGCCTGACAGGCCAAAATCAACAGCTGGCTATGAGAGAACCACCTGGCAGACAATCCGCAATAACCTGCCAGGCATGCAGGAACCACCTCTCAGACGTAAGAGAACCACGTGCCGGACACGCTGGAACCACGTCCTGGACAGACTGGAACCACCTGCCGGACATGCCTGGACCACCTGCCGAGCACGCCGGAACCACCTGCTCGACTCGCAGGACCCATGTGCCAGACACGCCAAAATGAACTGCCGGCTACACCAGAACCACTTACCGGACACTCCGGAATAACCTGCCCGGCATGCCAGAACCACCTCTCAGAAGTGCCAGAAGCACGTGCTGGACATGCCGGAACAACCTATCGGACAGAACGGAACAACCTGCCGGACACACCAAAATCACCTGCGGGCTACGCCAGAACCACTTGGAGGACTCTCCGGGAAAACCTGCCGGGCATGCTGGAACCACCTCTCAGACGTGCCTGAACCACGTGGCGGACACTCCGGAAACGCATGTCGGGCCGGCCGGAACCACCTCTCAGACGTGCCAGAACCTCATGCCGGACACCCCAGAACCACCTGCTGGACAGACCGGAAACACCTGCCGGACACGCCGGAACCACATTTTCGACTCGCTGGAACCACATTCTGGACATGGCAAAATCACCTGCCGCCTATGCCAGAACCGCTTGGCGAACACTCCGGAATCACCTGTCAGGCATGCCGGAACCACCTCTCAGACCTGCCAGAACCACATGCCAATGACACCGGAAGCACCTGCCGAGCATGCCGGAAGCACCTGCTCGACTCGCCAGAACCACCTGTCGGACACGCCAAAATCACCTGCCGGCTACGCCACAGCCAGTTGGTGAACACTCCGGAAACACCTGCCGGGCTGGCTGGAACCACCTGCCAGTCACGCCAACATCACCTGCCAGCTACGCAAGAACCACTTGGCGGAGACTCCAGAAACACCTGTTGGGCCAGCCGGAACCACCTCTCAGACGTGCCAGAACCATGTGCCTGAGATGCTGGAACCACACCCCGAACAGACCGAAACCACCTGCCAGACCCAACTGAACCACCTGCCGAGCACGCAGGAACAACCTGCTCGCCTCGCCGGAACCACCTGCCGGGCGCAGCGGAAGCACCTGCCGAGCGCGCCGGAGCCACCTGCTCGCCTCGCCGGAACCACCTGCCCGGCGCGCCGGAGCCACCTGCTCACCTCGCCGGAACCACCTGACGGGCCCTGCGGAAGCACCTGCCGAGCGCGCCGGAGCCACCTGCTCGCCTCGCCGGAACCACCTGCCGGGCCCAGTTGAAGCACCTGCCGGGCGCGCCGGAGCCACCTGCTCGGCTCGCCTGAACCACCTGCCGGGCCCTAACCCTAACCCTATCCCCAAACCCTAACCCTAACCCTAACCCCTAACCCTAAGCCTAACCCTAAACCCTAACCCAACCGTAACCCTAACCCTAACCCTACCCCTAACCCTAACCCCTAACCCCAAACCCTAAACCCTAACCCTAACCGTAACCCTAACCCTATCCCTAACCCTAACCTGACGGACAGGCTGGAACCAGCTGCTCCACTCGCCGGAACCACCTGCCAGACATGCCAGAACCACCTGCCGAGCACGCCGGAGCCACCTGCTGGACTCACCAGAACCACCTGCCTGACAGGCCAAAATCAACAGCTGGCTATGAGAGAACCACCTGGCAGACAATCCGCAATAACCTGCCAGGCATGCAGGAACCACCTCTCAGACGTAAGAGAACCACGTGCCGGACACGCTGGAACCACGTCCTGGACAGACTGGAACCACCTGCCGGACATGCCTGGACCACCTGCCGAGCACGCCGGAACCACCTGCTCGACTCGCAGGACCCATGTGCCAGACACGCCAAAATGAACTGCCGGCTACACCAGAACCACTTACCGGACACTCCGGAATAACCTGCCCGGCATGCCAGAACCACCTCTCAGAAGTGCCAGAAGCACGTGCTGGACATGCCGGAACAACCTATCGGACAGAACGGAACAACCTGCCGGACACACCAAAATCACCTGCGGGCTACGCCAGAACCACTTGGAGGACTCTCCGGGAAAACCTGCCGGGCATGCTGGAACCACCTCTCAGACGTGCCTGAACCACGTGGCGGACACTCCGGAAACGCATGTCGGGCCGGCCGGAACCACCTCTCAGACGTGCCAGAACCTCATGCCGGACACCCCAGAACCACCTGCTGGACAGACCGGAAACACCTGCCGGACACGCCGGAACCACATTTTGGACTCGCTGGAACCACATTCTGGACATGGCAAAATCACCTGCCGCCTATGCCAGAACCGCTTGGCGAACACTCCGGAATCACCTGTCAGGCATGCCGGAACCACCTCTCAGACCTGCCAGAACCACATGCCAATGACACCGGAAGCACCTGCCGAGCATGCCGGAAGCACCTGCTCGACTCGCCAGGACCACCTGTCGGACACGCCAAAATCACCTGCCGGCTACGCCACAGCCAGTTGGTGAACACTCCGGAAACACCTGCCGGGCTGGCTGGAACCACCTGCCAGTCACGCCAACATCACCTGCCAGCTACGCAAGAACCACTTGGCGGAGACTCCAGAAACACCTGTTGGGCCAGCCGGAACCACCTCTCAGACGTGCCAGAACCATGTGCCTGAGATGCTGGAACCACACCCCGAACAGACCGAAACCACCTGCCAGACCCAACTGAACCACCTGCCGAGCACGCAGGAACAACCTGCTCGCCTCGCCGGAACCACCTGCCGGGCGCAGCGGAAGCACCTGCCGAGCGCGCCGGAGCCACCTGCTCGCCTCGCCGGAACCACCTGCCGGGCCCAGCGGAAGCACCTGCCGGGCGCGCCGGAGCCACCTGCTCGGCTCGCCGGAACCACCTGCCGGGCCCTAACCCTAACCCTAACCCTAACCCTATCCCCAAACCCTAACCCCAACCCTAACCCCTAACCCTAAGCCTAACCCTAAACCCTAACCCAACCGTAACCCTAACCCTAACCCTACCCCTAACCCTAACCCCTAACCCCAAACCCTAAACCCTAACCCTAACCGTAACCCTAACCCTATCCCTAACCCTAACCTGACGGACAGGCTGGAACCAGCTGCTCAACTCGCCGGAACCACCTGCCAGACATGCCAGAACCACCTGCCGAGCACGCCGGAGCCACCTGCTGGACTCACCAGAACCACCTGCCTGACAGGCCAAAATCAACAGCTGGCTATGAGAGACCCACCTGGCAGACAATCCGCAATAACCTGCCAGGCATGCAGGAACCACCTCTCAGACGTAAGAGAACCACGTGCCGGACACGCTGGAACCACGTCCTGGACAGACTGGAACCACCTGCCGGACATGCCTGGACCACCTGCCGAGCACGCCGGAACCACCTGCTCGACTCGCAGGACCCATGTGCCAGACACGCCAAAATGAACTGCCGGCTACACCAGAACCACTTACCGGACACTCCGGAATAACCTGCCCGGCATGCCAGAACCACCTCTCAGAAGTGCCAGAAGCACGTGCTGGACATGCCGGAACAACCTATCGGACAGAACGGAACAACCTGCCGGACACACCAAAATCACCTGCGGGCTACGCCAGAACCACTTGGAGGACTCTCTGGGAAAACCTGCCGGGCATGCTGGAACCACCTCTCAGACGTGCCTGAACCACGTGGCGGACACTCCGGAAACGCATGTCGGGCCGGCCGGAACCACCTCTCAGACGTGCCAGAACCTCATGCCGGACACCCCAGAACCACCTGCTGGACAGACCGGAAACACCTGCCGGACACGCCGGAACCACATGTTCGACTCGCTGGAACCACATTCTGGACATGGCAAAATCACCTGCCGCCTATGCCAGAACCGCTTGGCGAACACTCCGGAATCACCTGTCAGGCATGCCGGAACCACCTCTCAGACCTGCCAGAACCACATGCCAATGACACCGGAAGCACCTGCCGAGCATGCCGGAAGCACCTGCTCGACTCGCCAGAACCACCTGTCGGACACGCCAAAATCACCTGCCGGCTACGCCACAGCCAGTTGGTGAACACTCCGGAAACACCTGCCGGGCTGGCTGGAACCACCTGCCAGTCACGCCAACATCACCTGCCAGCTACGCAAGAACCACTTGGCGGAGACTCCAGAAACACCTGTTGGGCCAGCCGGAACCACCTCTCAGACGTGCCAGAATCATGTGCCTGAGATGCTGGAACCACACCCCGAACAGACCGAAACCACCTGCCAGACCCAACTGAACCACCTGCCGAGCACGCAGGAACAACCTGCTCGCCTCGCCGGAACCACCTGCCGGGCGCAGCGGAAGCACCTGCCGAGCGCGCCGGAGCCACCTGCTCGCCTCGCCGGAACCACCTGCCGGGCCCAGCGGAAGCACCTGCCGGGCGCGCCGGAGCCACCTGCTCGGCTCGCCGGAACCACCTGCCGGGCCCTAACCCTAACCCTAACCCTAACCCTATCCCCAAACCCTAACCCTAACCCTAACCCCTAACCCTAAGCCTAACCCTAAACCCTAACCCAACCGTAACCCTAACCCTAACCCTAACCCCTAACCCTAAGCCTAACCCAAACCCTAACCCAACCGTAACCCTAACCCTAACCCTACCCCTAACCCTAACCCCTAACCCCAAACCCTAAACCCTAACCCTAACCGTAACCCTAACCCTATCCCTAACCCTAACCTGACGGACAGGCTGGAACCAGCTGCTCAACTCGCCGGAACCACCTGCCAGACATGCCAGAACCACCTGCCGAGCACGCCGGAGCCACCTGCTGGACTCACCAGAACCACCTGCCTGACAGGCCAAAATCAACAGCTGGCTATGAGAGAACCACCTGGCAGACAATCCGCAATAACCTGCCAGGCATGCAGGAACCACCTCTCAGACGTAAGAGAACCACGTGCCGGACACGCTGGAACCACGTCCTGGACAGACTGGAACCACCTGCCGGACATGCCTGGACCACCTGCCGAGCACGCCGGAACCACCTGCTCGACTCGCAGGACCCATGTGCCAGACACGCCAAAATGAACTGCCGGCTACACCAGAACCACTTACCGGACACTCCGGAATAACCTGCCCGGCATGCCAGAACCACCTCTCAGAAGTGCCAGAAGCACGTGCTGGACATGCCGGAACAACCTATCGGACAGAACGGAACAACCTGCCGGACACACCAAAATCACCTGCGGGCTACGCCAGAACCACTTGGAGGACTCTCCGGGAAAACCTGCCGGGCATGCTGGAACCACCTCTCAGACGTGCCTGAACCACGTGGCGGACACTCCGGAAACGCATGTCGGGCCGGCCGGAACCACCTCTCAGACGTGCCAGAACCTCATGCCGGACACCCCAGAACCACCTGCTGGACAGACCGGAAACACCTGCCGGACACGCCGGAACCACATGTTCGACTCGCTGGAACCACATTCTGGACATGGCAAAATCACCTGCCGCCTATGCCAGAACCGCTTGGCGAACACTCCGGAATCACCTGTCAGGCATGCCGGAACCACCTCTCAGACCTGCCAGAACCACATGCCAATGACACCGGAAGCACCTGCCGAGCATGCCGGAAGCACCTGCTCGACTCGCCAGAACCACCTGTCGGACACGCCAAAATCACCTGCCGGCTACGCCACAGCCAGTTGGTGAACACTCCGGAAACACCTGCCGGGCTGGCTGGAACCACCTGCCAGTCACGCCAACATCACCTGCCAGCTACGCCAGAACCACTTGGCGGAGACTCCAGAAACACCTGTTGGGCCAGCCGGAACCACCTCTCAGACGTGCCAGAACCATGTGCCTGAGATGCTGGAACCACACCCCGAACAGACCGAAACCACCTGCCAGACCCAACTGAACCACCTGCCGAGCACGCAGGAACAACCTGCTCGCCTCGCCGGAACCACCTGCCGGGCGCAGCGGAAGCACCTGCCGAGCGCGCCGGAGCCACCTGCTCGCCTCGCCGGAACCACCTGCCGGGCCCAGCGGAAGCACCTGCCGGGCGCGCCGGAGCCACCTGCCCGGCTCGCCGGAACCACCTGCCGGGCCCTAACCCTAACCCTAACCCTAACCCTATCCCCAAACCCTAACCCTAACCCTAACCCCTAACCCTAAGCCTAACCCTAAACCCTAACCCAACCGTAACCCTAACCCTAACCCTACCCCTAACCCTAACCCCTAACCCCAAACCCTAAACCCTAACCCTAACCGTAACCCTAACCCTATCCCTAACCCTAACCTGACGGACAGGCTGGAACCAGCTGCTCAACTCGCCGGAACCACCTGCCAGACATGCCAGAACCACCTGCCGAGCACGCCGGAGCCACCTGCTGGACTCACCAGAACCACCTGCCTGACAGGCCAAAATCAACAGCTGGCTATGAGAGAACCACCTGGCAGACAATCCGCAATAACCTGCCAGGCATGCAGGAACCACCTCTCAGACGTAAGAGAACCACGTGCCGGACACGCTGGAACCACGTCCTGGACAGACTGGAACCACCTGCCGGACATGCCTGGACCACCTGCCGAGCACGCCGGAACCACCTGCTCGACTCGCAGGACCCATGTGCCAGACACGCCAAAATGAACTGCCGGCTACACCAGAACCACTTACCGGACACTCCGGAATAACCTGCCCGGCATGCCAGAACCACCTCTCAGAAGTGCCAGAAGCACGTGCTGGACATGCCGGAACAACCTATCGGACAGAACGGAACAACCTGCCGGACACACCAAAATCACCTGCGGGCTACGCCAGAACCACTTGGAGGACTCTCCGGGAAAACCTGCCGGGCATGCTGGAACCACCTCTCAGACGTGCCTGAACCACGTGGCGGACACTCCGGAAACGCATGTCGGGCCGGCCGGAACCACCTCTCAGACGTGCCAGAACCTCATGCCGGACACCCCAGAACCACCTGCTGGACAGACCGGAAACACCTGCCGGACACGCCGGAACCACATGTTCGACTCGCTGGAACCACATTCTGGACATGGCAAAATCACCTGCCGCCTATGCCAGAACCGCTTGGCGAACACTCCGGAATCACCTGTCAGGCATGCCGGAACCACCTCTCAGACCTGCCAGAACCACATGCCAATGACACCGGAAGCACCTGCCGAGCATGCCGGAAGCACCTGCTCGACTCGCCAGAACCACCTGTCGGACACGCCAAAATCACCTGCCGGCTACGCCACAGCCAGTTGGTGAACACTCCGGAAACACCTGCCGGGCTGGCTGGAACCACCTGCCAGTCACGCCAACATCACCTGCCAGCTACGCCAGAACCACTTGGCGGAGACTCCAGAAACACCTGTTGGGCCAGCCGGAACCACCTCTCAGACGTGCCAGAACCATGTGCCTGAGATGCTGGAACCACACCCCGAACAGACCGAAAACACCTGCCAGACCCAACTGAACCACCTGCCGAGCACGCAGGAACAACCTGCTCGCCTCGCCGGAACCACCTGCCGGGCGCAGCGGAAGCACCTGCGGAGCGCGCCGGAGCCACCTGCTCGCCTCGCCGGAACCACCTGCCGGGCCCAGCGGAAGCACCTGCCGGGCGCGCCGGAGCCACCTGCCCGGCTCGCCGGAACCACCTGCCGGGCCCTAACCCTAACCCTAACCCTAACCCTATCCCCAAACCCTAACCCTAACCCTAACCCCTAACCCTAAGCCTAACCCTAAACCCTAACCCAACCGTAACCCTAACCCTAACCCTACCCCTAACCCTAACCCCTAACCCCAAACCCTAAACCCTAACCCTAACCGTAACCCTAACCCTATCCCTAACCCTAACCTGACGGACAGGCTGGAACCAGCTGCTCAACTCGCCGGAACCACCTGCCAGACATGCCAGAACCACCTGCCGAGCACGCCGGAGCCACCTGCTGGACTCACCAGAACCACCTGCCTGACAGGCCAAAATCAACAGCTGGCTATGAGAGAACCACCTGGCAGACAATCCGCAATAACCTGCCAGGCATGCAGGAACCACCTCTCAGACGTAAGAGAACCACGTGCCGGACACGCTGGAACCACGTCCTGGACAGACTGGAACCACCTGCCGGACATGCCTGGACCACCTGCCGAGCACGCCGGAACCACCTGCTCGACTCGCAGGACCCATGTGCCAGACACGCCAAAATGAACTGCCGGCTACACCAGAACCACTTACCGGACACTCCGGAATAACCTGCCCGGCATGCCAGAACCACCTCTCAGAAGTGCCAGAAGCACGTGCTGGACATGCCGGAACAACCTATCGGACAGAACGGAACAACCTGCCGGACACACCAAAATCACCTGCGGGCTACGCCAGAACCACTTGGAGGACTCTCCGGGAAAACCTGCCGGGCATGCTGGAACCACCTCTCAGACGTGCCTGAACCACGTGGCGGACACTCCGGAAACGCATGTCGGGCCGGCCGGAACCACCTCTCAGACGTGCCAGAACCTCATGCCGGACACCCCAGAACCACCTGCTGGACAGACCGGAAACACCTGCCGGACACGCCGGAACCACATGTTCGACTCGCTGGAACCACATTCTGGACATGGCAAAATCACCTGCCGCCTATGCCAGAACCGCTTGGCGAACACTCCGGAATCACCTGTCAGGCATGCCGGAACCACCTCTCAGACCTGCCAGAACCACATGCCAATGACACCGGAAGCACCTGCCGAGCATGCCGGAAGCACCTGCTCGACTCGCCAGAACCACCTGTCGGACACGCCAAAATCACCTGCCGGCTACGCCACAGCCAGTTGGTGAACACTCTGGAAACACCTGCCGGGCTGGCTGGAACCACCTGCCAGTCACGCCAACATCACCTGCCAGCTACGCCAGAACCACTTGGCGGAGACTCCAGAAACACCTGTTGGGCCAGCCGGAACCACCTCTCAGACGTGCCAGAACCATGTGCCTGAGATGCTGGAACCACACCCCGAACAGACCGAAAACACCTGCCAGACCCAACTGAACCACCTGCCGAGCACGCAGGAACAACCTGCTCGCCTCGCCGGAACCACCTGCCGGGCGCAGCGGAAGCACCTGCGGAGCGCGCCGGAGCCACCTGCTCGCCTCGCCGGAACCACCTGCCGGGCCCAGCGGAAGCACCTGCCGGGCGCGCCGGAGCCACCTGCCCGGCTCGCCGGAACCACCTGCCGGGCCCTAACCCTAACCCTAACCCTAACCCTATCCCCAAACCCTAACCCTAACCCTAACCCCTAACCCTAAGCCTAACCCTAAACCCTAACCCAACCGTAACCCTAACCCTAACCCTACCCCTAACCCTAACCCCTAACCCCAAACCCTAAACCCTAACCCTAACCGTAACCCTAACCCTATCCCTAACCCTAACCTGACGGACAGGCTGGAACCAGCTGCTCAACTCGCCGGAACCACCTGCCAGACATGCCAGAACCACCTGCCGAGCACGCCGGAGCCACCTGCTGGACTCACCAGAACCACCTGCCTGACAGGCCAAAATCAACAGCTGGCTATGAGAGAACCACCTGGCAGACAATCCGCAATAACCTGCCAGGCATGCAGGAACCACCTCTCAGACGTAAGAGAACCACGTGCCGGACACGCTGGAACCACGTCCTGGACAGACTGGAACCACCTGCCGGACATGCCTGGACCACCTGCCGAGCACGCCGGAACCACCTGCTCGACTCGCAGGACCCATGTGCCAGACACGCCAAAATGAACTGCCGGCTACACCAGAACCACTTACCGGACACTCCGGAATAACCTGCCCGGCATGCCAGAACCACCTCTCAGAAGTGCCAGAAGCACGTGCTGGACATGCCGGAACAACCTATCGGACAGAACGGAACAACCTGCCGGACACACCAAAATCACCTGCGGGCTACGCCAGAACCACTTGGAGGACTCTCCGGGAAAACCTGCCGGGCATGCTGGAACCACCTCTCAGACGTGCCTGAACCACGTGGCGGACACTCCGGAAACGCATGTCGGGCCGGCCGGAACCACCTCTCAGACGTGCCAGAACCTCATGCCGGACACCCCAGAACCACCTGCTGGACAGACCGGAAACACCTGCCGGACACGCCGGAACCACATGTTCGACTCGCTGGAACCACATTCTGGACATGGCAAAATCACCTGCCGCCTATGCCAGAACCGCTTGGCGAACACTCCGGAATCACCTGTCAGGCATGCCGGAACCACCTCTCAGACCTGCCAGAACCACATGCCAATGACACCGGAAGCACCTGCCGAGCATGCCGGAAGCACCTGCTCGACTCGCCAGAACCACCTGTCGGACACGCCAAAATCACCTGCCGGCTACGCCACAGCCAGTTGGTGAACACTCCGGAAACACCTGCCGGGCTGGCTGGAACCACCTGCCAGTCACGCCAACATCACCTGCCAGCTACGCCAGAACCACTTGGCGGAGACTCCAGAAACACCTGTTGGGCCAGCCGGAACCACCTCTCACACGTGCCAGAACCATGTGCCTGAGATGCTGGAACCACACCCCGAACAGACCGAAAACACCTGCCAGACCCAACTGAACCACCTGCCGAGCACGCAGGAACAACCTGCTCGCCTCGCCGGAACCACCTGCCGGGCGCAGCGGAAGCACCTGCGGAGCGCGCCGGAGCCACCTGCTCGCCTCGCCGGAACCACCTGCCGGGCCCAGCGGAAGCACCTGCCGGGCGCGCCGGAGCCACCTGCCCGGCTCGCCGGAACCACCTGCCGGGCCCTAACCCTAACCCTAACCCTAACCCTATCCCCAAACCCTAACCCTAACCCTAACCCCTAACCCTAAGCCTAACCCTAAACCCTAACCCAACCGTAACCCTAACCCTAACCCTACCCCTAACCCTAACCCCTAACCCCAAACCCTAAACCCTAACCCTAACCGTAACCCTAACCCTATCCCTAACCCTAACCTGACGGACAGGCTGGAACCAGCTGCTCAACTCGCCGGAACCACCTGCCAGACATGCCAGAACCACCTGCCGAGCACGCCGGAGCCACCTGCTGGACTCACCAGAACCACCTGCCTGACAGGCCAAAATCAACAGCTGGCTATGAGAGAACCACCTGGCAGACAATCCGCAATAACCTGCCAGGCATGCAGGAACCACCTCTCAGACGTAAGAGAACCACGTGCCGGACACGCTGGAACCACGTCCTGGACAGACTGGAACCACCTGCCGGACATGCCTGGACCACCTGCCGAGCACGCCGGAACCACCTGCTCGACTCGCAGGACCCATGTGCCAGACACGCCAAAATGAACTGCCGGCTACACCAGAACCACTTACCGGACACTCCGGAATAACCTGCCCGGCATGCCAGAACCACCTCTCAGAAGTGCCAGAAGCACGTGCTGGACATGCCGGAACAACCTATCGGACAGAACGGAACAACCTGCCGGACACACCAAAATCACCTGCGGGCTACGCCAGAACCACTTGGAGGACTCTCCGGGAAAACCTGCCGGGCATGCTGGAACCACCTCTCAGACGTGCCTGAACCACGTGGCGGACACTCCGGAAACGCATGTCGGGCCGGCCGGAACCACCTCTCAGACGTGCCAGAACCTCATGCCGGACACCCCAGAACCACCTGCTGGACAGACCGGAAACACCTGCCGGACACGCCGGAACCACATGTTCGACTCGCTGGAACCACATTCTGGACATGGCAAAATCACCTGCCGCCTATGCCAGAACCGCTTGGCGAACACTCCGGAATCACCTGTCAGGCATGCCGGAACCACCTCTCAGACCTGCCAGAACCACATGCCAATGACACCGGAAGCACCTGCCGAGCATGCCGGAAGCACCTGCTCGACTCGCCAGAACCACCTGTCGGACACGCCAAAATCACCTGCCGGCTACGCCACAGCCAGTTGGTGAACACTCCGGAAACACCTGCCGGGCTGGCTGGAACCACCTGCCAGTCACGCCAACATCACCTGCCAGCTACGCCAGAACCACTTGGCGGAGACTCCAGAAACACCTGTTGGGCCAGCCGGAACCACCTCTCAGACGTGCCAGAACCATGTGCCTGAGATGCTGGAACCGCACCCCGAACAGACCGAAACCACCTGCCAGACCCAACTGAACCACCTGCCAAGCACGCAGGAACAACCTGCTCGCCTCGCCGGAACCACCTGCCGGGCGCAGCGGAAGCACCTGCCGAGCGCGCCGGAGCCACCTGCTCGCCTCGCCGGAACCACCTGCCGGGTGCAGCGGAAGCACCTGCCGAGCGCGCCGGAGCCACCTGATCGCCTCGCCGGAACCACCTGCCGGGCCCAGCGGAAGCACGTGCCAAGCACGCCGGAGCCACCTGCTCGCCTCGCCGGAACCACCTGCCGGGCCCAGCGGAAGCACCTGCCGAGCGCGCCGGAGCCACCTGCTCGCCTCGCCGGAACCACGTGCCGGGCCCTAACCCTAACCCTAACCCTAACCCTAACCCTATCCCCAAACCCTTACCCTAACCCTAACCCCTAACCCTAAGCCTAACCCAAACCCTAACCCAACCGTAACCCTAACCCTAACCCTACCCCTAACCCTAACCCCTAACCCCAAACCCTAAACCCTAACCCTAACCGTAACCCTAACCCTATCCCTAACCCTAACCTGACGGACAGGCTGGAACCAGCTGCTCAACTCGCCGGAACCACCTGCCAGACATGCCAGAACCACCTGCCGAGCACGCCGGAGCCACCTGCTGGACTCACCAGAACCACCTGCCTGACAGGCCAAAATCAACAGCTGGCTATGAGAGAACCACCTGGCAGACAATCCGCAATAACCTGCCAGGCATGCAGGAACCACCTCTCAGACGTAAGAGAACCACGTGCCGGACACGCTGGAACCACGTCCTGGACAGACTGGAACCACCTGCCGGACATGCCTGGACCACCTGCCGAGCATGCCGGAACCACCTGCTCGACTCGCAGGACCCATGTGCCAGACACGCCAAAATGAACTGCCGGCTACACCAGAACCACTTACCGGACACTCCGGAATAACCTGCCCGGCATGCCAGAACCACCTCTCAGAAGTGCCAGAAGCACGTGCTGGACATGCCGGAACAACCTATCGGACAGAACGGAACAACCTGCCGGACACACCAAAATCACCTGCGGGCTACGCCAGAACCACTTGGAGGACTCTCCGGGAAAACCTGCCGGGCATGCTGGAACCACCTCTCAGACGTGCCTGAACCACGTGGCGGACACTCCGGAAACGCATGTCGGGCCGGCCGGAACCACCTCTCAGACGTGCCAGAACCTCATGCCGGACACCCCAGAACCACCTGCTGGACAGACCGGAAACACCTGCCGGACACGCCGGAACCACATGTTCGACTCGCTGGAACCACATTCTGGACATGGCAAAATCACCTGCCGCCTATGCCAGAACCGCTTGGCGAACACTCCGGAATCACCTGTCAGGCATGCCGGAACCACCTCTCAGACCTGCCAGAACCACATGCCAATGACACCGGAAGCACCTGCCGAGCATGCCGGAAGCACCTGCTCGACTCGCCAGAACCACCTGTCGGACACGCCAAAATCACCTGCCGGCTACGCCACAGCCAGTTGGTGAACACTCCGGAAACACCTGCCGGGCTGGCTGGAACCACCTGCCAGTCACGCCAACATCACCTGCCAGCTACGCCAGAACCACTTGGCGGAGACTCCAGAAACACCTGTTGGGCCAGCCTGAACCACCTCTCAGACGTGCCAGAACCATGTGCCTGAGATGCTGGAACCGCACCCCGAACAGACCGAAACCACCTGCCAGACCCAACTGAACCACCTGCCGAGCACGCAGGAACAACCTGCTCGCCTCGCCGGAACCACCTGCCGGGCGCAGCGGAAGCACCTGCCGAGCGCGCCGGAGCCACCTGCTCGCCTCGCCGGAACCACCTGCCGGGTGCAGCGGAAGCACCTGCCGAGCGCGCCGGAGCCACCTGCTCGCCTCGCCGGAACCACCTGCCGGGCCCAGCGGAAGCACGTGCCAAGCACGCCGGAGCCACCTGCTCGCCTCGCCGGAACCACCTGCCGGGCCCAGCGGAAGCACCTGCCGAGCGCGCCGGAGCCACCTGCTCGCCTCGCCGGAACCACGTGCCGGGCCCTAACCCTAACCCTAACCCTAACCCTAACCCTATCCCCAAACCCTTACCCTAACCCTAACCCCTAACCCTAAGCCTAACCCTAAACCCTAACCCAACCGTAACCCTAACCCTAACCCTAACCCCTAACCCTAAGCCTAACCCAAACCCTAACCCAACCGTAACCCTAACCCTAACCCTACCCCTAACCCTAACCCCTAACCCCAAACCCTAAACCCTAACCCTAACCGTAACCCTAACCCTATCCCTAACCCTAACCTGACGGACAGGCTGGAACCAGCTGCTCAACTCGCCGGAACCACCTGCCAGACATGCCAGAACCACCTGCCGAGCACGCCGGAGCCACCTGCTGGACTCACCAGAACCACCTGCCTGACAGGCCAAAATCAACAGCTGGCTATGAGAGAACCACCTGGCAGACAATCCGCAATAACCTGCCAGGCATGCAGGAACCACCTCTCAGACGTAAGAGAACCACGTGCCGGACACGCTGGAACCACGTCCTGGACAGACTGGAACCACCTGCCGGACATGCCTGGACCACCTGCCGAGCACGCCGGAACCACCTGCTCGACTCGCAGGACCCATGTGCCAGACACGCCAAAATGAACTGCCGGCTACACCAGAACCACTTACCGGACACTCCGGAATAACCTGCCCGGCATGCCAGAACCACCTCTCAGAAGTGCCAGAAGCACGTGCTGGACATGCCGGAACAACCTATCGGACAGAACGGAACAACCTGCCGGACACACCAAAATCACCTGCGGGCTACGCCAGAACCACTTGGAGGACTCTCCGGGAAAACCTGCCGGGCATGCTGGAACCACCTCTCAGACGTGCCTGAACCACGTGGCGGACACTCCGGAAACGCATGTCGGGCCGGCCGGAACCACCTCTCAGACGTGCCAGAACCTCATGCCGGACACCCCAGAACCACCTGCTGGACAGACCGGAAACACCTGCCGGACACGCCGGAACCACATGTTCGACTCGCTGGAACCACATTCTGGACATGGCAAAATCACCTGCCGCCTATGCCAGAACCGCTTGGCGAACACTCCGGAATCACCTGTCAGGCATGCCGGAACCACCTCTCAGACCTGCCAGAACCACATGCCAATGACACCGGAAGCACCTGCCGAGCATGCCGGAAGCACCTGCTCGACTCGCCAGAACCACCTGTCGGACACGCCAAAATCACCTGCCGGCTACGCCACAGCCAGTTGGTGAACACTCCGGAAACACCTGCCGGGCTGGCTGGAACCACCTGCCAGCTACGCCAGAACCACTTGGCGGAGACTCCAGAAACACCTGTTGGGCCAGCCGGAACCACCTCTCAGACGTGCCAGAACCATGTGCCTGAGATGCTGGAACCACACCCCGAACAGACCGAAACCACCTGCCAGACCCAACTGAACCACCTGCCGAGCACGCAGGAACAACCTGCTCGCCTCGCCGGAACCACCTGCCGGGCGCAGCGGAAGCACCTGCGGAGCGCGCCGGAGCCACCTGCTCGCCTCGCCGGAACCACCTGCCGGGCCCAGCAGAAGCACCTGCCGGGCGCGCCGGAGCCACCTGCCCGGCTCGCCGGAACCACCTGCCGGGCCCTAACCCTAACCCTAACCCTAACCCTATCCCCAAACCCTAACCCTAACCCTAACCCCTAACCCTAAGCCTAACCCTAAACCCTAACCCAACCGTAACCCTAACCCTAACCCTACCCCTAACCCTAACCCCTAACCCCAAACCCTAAACCCTAACCCTAACCGTAACCCTAACCCTATCCCTAACCCTAACCTGACGGACAGGCTGGAACCAGCTGCTCAACTCGCCGGAACCACCTGCCAGACATGCCAGAACCACCTGCCGAGCACGCCGGAGCCACCTGCTGGACTCACCAGAACCACCTGCCTGACAGGCCAAAATCAACAGCTGGCTATGAGAGAACCACCTGGCAGACAATCCGCAATAACCTGCCAGGCATGCAGGAACCACCTCTCAGACGTAAGAGAACCACGTGCCGGACACGCTGGAACCACGTCCTGGACAGACTGGAACCACCTGCCGGACATGCCTGGACCACCTGCCGAGCACGCCGGAACCACCTGCTCGACTCGCAGGACCCATGTGCCAGACACGCCAAAATGAACTGCCGGCTACACCAGAACCACTTACCGGACACTCCGGAATAACCTGCCCGGCATGCCAGAACCACCTCTCAGAAGTGCCAGAAGCACGTGCTGGACATGCCGGAACAACCTATCGGACAGAACGGAACAACCTGCCGGACACACCAAAATCACCTGCGGGCTACGCCAGAACCACTTGGAGGACTCTCCGGGAAAACCTGCCGGGCATGCTGGAACCACCTCTCAGACGTGCCTGAACCACGTGGCGGACACTCCGGAAACGCATGTCGGGCCGGCCGGAACCACCTCTCAGACGTGCCAGAACCTCATGCCGGACACCCCAGAACCACCTGCTGGACAGACCGGAAACACCTGCCGGACACGCCGGAACCACATGTTCGACTCGCTGGAACCACATTCTGGACATGGCAAAATCACCTGCCGCCTATGCCAGAACCGCTTGGCGAACACTCCGGAATCACCTGTCAGGCATGCCGGAACCACCTCTCAGACCTGCCAGAACCACATGCCAATGACACCGGAAGCACCTGCCGAGCATGCCGGAAGCACCTGCTCGACTCGCCAGAACCACCTGTCGGACACGCCAAAATCACCTGCCGGCTACGCCACAGCCAGTTGGTGAACACTCCGGAAACACCTGCCGGGCTGGCTGGAACCACCTGCCAGTCACGCCAACATCACCTGCCAGCTACGCCAGAACCACTTGGCGGAGACTCCAGAAACACCTGTTGGGCCAGCCTGAACCACCTCTCAGACGTGCCAGAACCATGTGCCTGAGATGCTGGAACCGCACCCCGAACAGACCGAAACCACCTGCCAGACCCAACTGAACCACCTGCCGAGCACGCAGGAACAACCTGCTCGCCTCGCCGGAACCACCTGCCGGGCGCAGCGGAAGCACCTGCGGAGCGCGCCGGAGCCACCTGCTCGCCTCGCCGGAACCACGTGCCGGGCCCTAACCCTAACCCTAACCCTTACCCTATCCCCAAACCCTAACCCTAACCCTAACCCCTAACCATAAGCCTAACCCTAAACCCTAACCCAACCGTAACCCTAACCCTAACCCTACCCCTAACCCTAACCCCTAACCCCAAACCCTAAACCCTAACCCTAACCGTAACCCTAACCCTATCCCTAACCCTAACCTGACGGACAGGCTGGAACCAGCTGCTCAACTCGCCGGAACCACCTGCCAGACATGCCAGAACCACCTGCCGAGCACGCCGGAGCCACCTGCTGGACTCACCAGAACCACCTGCCTGACAGGCCAAAATCAACAGCTGGCTATGAGAGAACCACCTGGCAGACAATCCGCAATAACCTGCCAGGCATGCAGGAACCACCTCTCAGACGTAAGAGAACCACGTGCCGGACACGCTGGAACCACGTCCTGGACAGACTGGAACCACCTGCCGGACATGCCTGGACCACCTGCCGAGCACGCCGGAACCACCTGCTCGACTCGCAGGACCCATGTGCCAGACACGCCAAAATGAACTGCCGGCTACACCAGAACCACTTACCGGACACTCCGGAATAACCTGCCCGGCATGCCAGAACCACCTCTCAGAAGTGCCAGAAGCACGTGCTGGACATGCCGGAACAACCTATCGGACAGAACGGAACAACCTGCCGGACACACCAAAATCACCTGCGGGCTACGCCAGAACCACTTGGAGGACTCTCCGGGAAAACCTGCCGGGCATGCTGGAACCACCTCTCAGACGTGCCTGAACCACGTGGCGGACACTCCGGAAACGCATGTCGGGCCGGCCGGAACCACCTCTCAGACGTGCCAGAACCTCATGCCGGACACCCCAGAACCACCTGCTGGACAGACCGGAAACACCTGCCGGACACGCCGGAACCACATGTTCGACTCGCTGGAACCACATTCTGGACATGGCAAAATCACCTGCCGCCTATGCCAGAACCGCTTGGCGAACACTCCGGAATCACCTGTCAGGCATGCCGGAACCACCTCTCAGACCTGCCAGAACCACATGCCAATGACACCGGAAGCACCTGCCGAGCATGCCGGAAGCACCTGCTCGACTCGCCAGAACCACCTGTCGGACACGCCAAAATCACCTGCCGGCTACGCCACAGCCAGTTGGTGAACACTCCGGAAACACCTGCCGGGCTGGCTGGAACCACCTGCCAGTCACGCCAACATCACCTGCCAGCTACGCCAGAACCACTTGGCGGAGACTCCAGAAACACCTGTTGGGCCAGCCGGAACCACCTCTCAGACGTGGCAGAACCATGTGCCTGAGATGCTGGAACCGCACCCCGAACAGACCGAAACCACCTGCCAGACCCAACTGAACCACCTGCCGAGCGCGCCGGAGCCACCTGCTCGCCTCGCCGGAACCACCTGCCGGGCCCAGCGGAAGCACCTGCCGAGCGCGCCGGAGCCACCTGCTCGCCTCGCCGGAACCACCTGCCGGGCCCAGCGGAAGCACCTGCCGAGCGCGCCGGAGCCACCTGCTCTCCTCGCCGGAACCACCTGCCGGGCCCTAACCCTAACCCTAACCCTAACCCTATCCCCAAACCCTAACCCTAACCCTAACCCCTAACCCTAAGCCTAACCCAAACCCTAACCCAACCGTAACCCTAACCCTAACCCTACCCCTAACCCTAACCCCTAACCCCAAACCCTAAACCCTAACCCTAACCGTAACCCTAACCCCATCCCTAACCCTAACCTGACGGACAGGCTGGAACCAGCTGCTCAACTCGCCGGAACCACCTGCCAGACATGCCAGAACCACCTGCCGAGCACGCCGGAGCCACCTGCTGGACTCACCAGAACCACCTGCCTGACAGGCCAAAATCAACAGCTGGCTATGAGAGAACCACCTGGCAGACAATCCGCAATAACCTGCCAGGCATGCAGGAACCACCTCTCAGACGTAAGAGAACCACGTGCCAGACACGCTGGAACCACGTCCTGGACAGACTGGAACCACCTGCCGGACATGCCTGGACCACCTGCCGAGCACGCCGGAACCACCTGCTCGACTCGCAGGACCCATGTGCCAGACACGCCAAAATGAACTGCCGGCTACACCAGAACCACTTACCGGACACTCCGGAATAACCTGCCCGGCATGCCAGAACCACCTCTCAGAAGTGCCAGAAGCACGTGCTGGACATGCCGGAACAACCTATCGGACAGAACGGAACAACCTGCCGGACACACCAAAATCACCTGCGGGCTACGCCAGAACCACTTGGAGGACTCTCCGGGAAAACCTGCCGGGCATGCTGGAACCACCTCTCAGACGTGCCTGAACCACGTGGCGGACACTCCGGAAACGCATGTCGGGCCGGCCGGAACCACCTCTCAGACGTGCCAGAACCTCATGCCGGACACCCCAGAACCACCTGCTGGACAGACCGGAAACACCTGCCGGACACGCCGGAACCACATGTTCGACTCGCTGGAACCACATTCTGGACATGGCAAAATCACCTGCTGCCTATGCCAGAACCGCTTGGCGAACACTCCGGAATCACCTGTCAGGCATGCCGGAACCACCTCTCAGACCTGCCAGAACCACATGCCAATGACACCGGAAGCACCTGCCGAGCATGCCGGAAGCACCTGCTCGACTCGCCAGAACCACCTGTCGGACACGCCAAAATCACCTGCCGGCTACGCCACAGCCAGTTGGTGAACACTCCGGAAACACCTGCCGGGCTGGCTGGAACCACCTGCCAGCTACGCCAGAACCACTTGGCGGAGACTCCAGAAACACCTGTTGGGCCAGCCGGAACCACCTCTCAGACGTGCCAGAACCATGTGCCTGAGATGCTGGAACCACACCCCGAACAGACCGAAACCACCTGCCAGACCCAACTGAACCACCTGCCGAGCACGCAGGAACAACCTGCTCGCCTCGCCGGAACCACCTGCCGGGCGCAGCGGAAGCACCTGCCGAGCGCGCCGGAGCCACCTGCTCGCCTCGCCGGAACCACGTGCCGGGCCCTAACCCTAACCCTAACCCTAACCCTAACCCTATCCCCAAACCCTAACCCTAACCCTAACCCCTAACCCTAAGCCTAACCCTAAACCCTAACCCAACCGTAACCCTAACCCTAACCCTACCCCTAACCCTAACCCCTAACCCCAAACCCTAAACCCTAACCCTAACCGTAACCCTAACCCTATCCCTAACCCTAACCTGACGGACAGGCTGGAACCAGCTGCTCAACTCGCCGGAACCACCTGCCAGACATGCCAGAACCACCTGCCGAGCACGCCGGAGCCACCTGCTGGACTCACCAGAACCACCTGCCTGACAGGCCAAAATCAACAGCTGGCTATGAGAGAACCACCTGGCAGACAATCCGCAATAACCTGCCAGGCATGCAGGAACCACCTCTCAGACGTAAGAGAACCACGTGCCGGACACGCTGGAACCACGTCCTGGACAGACTGGAACCACCTGCCGGACATGCCTGGACCACCTGCCGAGCACGCCGGAACCACCTGCTCGACTCGCAGGACCCATGTGCCAGACACGCCAAAATGAACTGCCGGCTACACCAGAACCACTTACCGGACACTCCGGAATAACCTGCCCGGCATGCCAGAACCACCTCTCAGAAGTGCCAGAAGCACGTGCTGGACATGCCGGAACAACCTATCGGACAGAACGGAACAACCTGCCGGACACACCAAAATCACCTGCGGGCTACGCCAGAACCACTTGGAGGACTCTCCGGGAAAACCTGCCGGGCATGCTGGAACCACCTCTCAGACGTGCCTGAACCACGTGGCGGACACTCCGGAAACGCATGTCGGGCCGGCCGGAACCACCTCTCAGACGTGCCAGAACCTCATGCCGGACACCCCAGAACCACCTGCTGGACAGACCGGAAACACCTGCCGGACACGCCGGAACCACATTTTCGACTCGCTGGAACCACATTCTGGACATGGCAAAATCACCTGCTGCCTATGCCAGAACCGCTTGGCGAACACTCCGGAATCACCTGTCAGGCATGCCGGAACCACCTCTCAGACCTGCCAGAACCACATGCCAATGACACCGGAAGCACCTGCCGAGCATGCCGGAAGCACCTGCTCGACTCGCCAGAACCACCTGTCGGACACGCCAAAATCACCTGCCGGCTACGCCACAGCCAGTTGGTGAACACTCCGGAAACACCTGCCGGGCTGGCTGGAACCACCTGCCAGCTACGCCAGAACCACTTGGCGGAGACTCCAGAAACACCTGTTGGGCCAGCCGGAACCACCTCTCAGACGTGCCAGAACCATGTGCCTGAGATGCTGGAACCACACCCCGAACAGACCGAAACCACCTGCCAGACCCAACTGAACCACCTGCCGAGCACGCAGGAACAACCTGCTCGCCTCGCCGGAACCACCTGCCGGGCGCAGCGGAAGCACCTGCCGAGCGCGCCGGAGCCACCTGCTCGCCTCGCCGGAACCACGTGCCGGGCCCTAACCCTAACCCTAACCCTAACCCTATCCCCAAACCCTAACCCTAACCCTAACCCCTAACCCTAAGCCTAACCCTAAACCCTAACCCAACCGTAACCCTAACCCTAACCCTACCCCTAACCCTAACCCCTAACCCCAAACCCTAAACCCTAACCCTAACCGTAACCCTAACCCTATCCCTAACCCTAACCTGACGGACAGGCTGGAACCAGCTGCTCAACTCGCCGGAACCACCTGCCAGACATGCCAGAACCACCTGCCGAGCACGCCGGAGCCACCTGCTGGACTCACCAGAACCACCTGCCTGACAGGCCAAAATCAACAGCTGGCTATGAGAGAACCACCTGGCAGACAATCCGCAATAACCTGCCAGGCATGCAGGAACCACCTCTCAGACGTAAGAGAACCACGTGCCGGACACGCTGGAACCACGTCCTGGACAGACTGGAACCACCTGCCGGACATGCCTGGACCACCTGCCGAGCACGCCGGAACCACCTGCTCGACTCGCAGGACCCATGTGCCAGACACGCCAAAATGAACTGCCGGCTACACCAGAACCACTTACCGGACACTCCGGAATAACCTGCCCGGCATGCCAGAACCACCTCTCAGAAGTGCCAGAAGCACGTGCTGGACATGCCGGAACAACCTATCGGACAGAACGGAACAACCTGCCGGACACACCAAAATCACCTGCGGGCTACGCCAGAACCACTTGGAGGACTCTCCGGGAAAACCTGCCGGGCATGCTGGAACCACCTCTCAGACGTGCCTGAACCACGTGGCGGACACTCCGGAAACGCATGTCGGGCCGGCCGGAACCACCTCTCAGACGTGCCAGAACCTCATGCCGGACACCCCAGAACCACCTGCTGGACAGACCGGAAACACCTGCCGGACACGCCGGAACCACATGTTCGACTCGCTGGAACCACATTCTGGACATGGCAAAATCACCTGCCGCCTATGCCAGAACCGCTTGGCGAACACTCCGGAATCACCTGTCAGGCATGCCGGAACCACCTCTCAGACCTGCCAGAACCACATGCCAATGACACCGGAAGCACCTGCCGAGCATGCCGGAAGCACCTGCTCGACTCGCCAGAACCACCTGTCGGACACGCCAAAATCACCTGCCGGCTACGCCACAGCCAGTTGGTGAACACTCCGGAAAAACCTGCCGGGCTGGCTGGAACCACCTGCCAGTCACGCCAACATCACCTGCCAGCTACGCCAGAACCACTTGGCGGAGACTCCAGAAACACCTGTTGGGCCAGCCGGAACCACCTCTCAGACGTGCCAGAACCATGTGCCTGAGATGCTGGAACCACACCCCGAACAGACCGAAACCACCTGCCAGACCCAACTGAACCACCTGCCGAGCACGCAGGAACAACCTGCTCGCCTCGCCGGAACCACCTGCCGGGCGCAGCGGAAGCACCTGCCGAGCGCGCCGGAGCCACCTGCTCGGCTCGCCGGAACCACCTGCCGGGCCCTAACCCTAACCCTAACCCTAACCCTATCCCCAAACCCTAACCCTAACCCTAACCCCTAACCCTAAGCCTAACCCTAAACCCTAACCCAACCGTAACCCTAACCCTAACCCTACCCCTAACCCTAACCCCTAACCCCAAACCCTAAACCCTAACCCTAACCGTAACCCTAACCCTATCCCTAACCCTAACCTGACGGACAGGCTGGAACCAGCTGCTCAACTCGCCGGAACCACCTGCCAGACATGCCAGAACCACCTGCCGAGCACGCCGGAGCCACCTGCTGGACTCACCAGAACCACCTGCCTGACAGGCCAAAATCAACAGCTGGCTATGAGAGAACCACCTGGCAGACAATCCGCAATAACCTGCCAGGCATGCAGGAACCACCTCTCAGACGTAAGAGAACCACGTGCCGGACACGCTGGAACCACGTCCTGGACAGACTGGAACCACCTGCCGGACATGCCTGGACCACCTGCCGAGCACGCCGGAACCACCTGCTCGACTCGCAGGACCCATGTGCCAGACACGCCAAAATGAACTGCCGGCTACACCAGAACCACTTACCGGACACTCCGGAATAACCTGCCCGGCATGCCAGAACCACCTCTCAGAAGTGCCAGAAGCACGTGCTGGACATGCCGGAACAACCTATCGGACAGAACGGAACAACCTGCCGGACACACCAAAATCACCTGCGGGCTACGCCAGAACCACTTGGAGGACTCTCCGGGAAAACCTGCCGGGCATGCTGGAACCACCTCTCAGACGTGCCAGAACCTCATGCCGGACACCCCAGAACCACCTGCTGGACAGACCGGAAACACCTGCCGGACACGCCGGAACCACATTTTCGACTCGCTGGAACCACATTCTGGACATGGCAAAATCACCTGCCGCCTATGCCAGAACCGCTTGGCGAACACTCCGGAATCACCTGTCAGGCATGCCGGAACCACCTCTCAGACCTGCCAGAACCACATGCCAATGACACCGGAAGCACCTGCCGAGCATGCCGGAAGCACCTGCTCGACTCGCCAGAACCACCTGTCGGACACGCCAAAATCACCTGCCGGCTACGCCACAGCCAGTTGGTGAACACTCCGGAAACACCTGCCGGGCTGGCTGGAACCACCTGCCAGTCACGCCAACATCACCTGCCAGCTACGCCAGAACCACTTGGCGGAGACTCCAGAAACACCTGTTGGGCCAGCCGGAACCACCTCTCAGACGTGCCAGAACCATGTGCCTGAGATGCTGGAACCACACCCCGAACAGACGAAACCACCTGCCAGACCCAACTGAACCACCTGCCGAGCACGCAGGAACAACCTGCTCGCCTCGCCGGAACCACCTGCCGGGCGCAGCGGAAGCACCTGCCGAGCGCGCCGGAGCCACCTGCTCGCCTCGCCGGAACCACCTGCCGGGCCCAGCGGAAGCACCTGCCGGGCGCGCCGGAGCCACCTGCTCGGCTCGCCGGAACCACCTGCCGGGCCCTAACCCTAACCCTAACCCTAACCCTATCCCCAAACCCTAACCCTAACCCTAACCCCTAACCCTAAGCCTAACCCTAAACCCTAACCCAACCGTAACCCTAACCCTAACCCTACCCCTAACCCTAACCCCTAACCCCAAACCCTAAACCCTAACCCTAACCGTAACCCTAACCCTATCCCTAACCCTAACCTGACGGACAGGCTGGAACCAGCTGCTCAACTCGCCGGAACCACCTGCCAGACATGCCAGAACCACCTGCCGAGCACGCCGGAGCCACCTGCTGGACTCACCAGAACCACCTGCCTGACAGGCCAAAATCAACAGCTGGCTATGAGAGACCCACCTGGCAGACAATCCGCAATAACCTGCCAGGCATGAAGGAACCACCTCTCAGACGTAAGAGAACCACGTGCCGGACACGCTGGAACCACGTCCTGGACAGACTGGAACCACCTGCCGGACATGCCTGGACCACCTGCCGAGCACGCCGGAACCACCTGCTCGACTCGCAGGACCCATGTGCCAGACACGCCAAAATGAACTGCCGGCTACACCAGAACCACTTACCGGACACTCCGGAATAACCTGCCCGGCATGCCAGAACCACCTCTCAGAAGTGCCAGAAGCACGTGCTGGACATGCCGGAACAACCTATCGGACAGAACGGAACAACCTGCCGGACACACCAAAATCACCTGCGGGCTACGCCAGAACCACTTGGAGGACTCTCCGGGAAAACCTGCCGGGCATGCTGGAACCACCTCTCAGACGTGCCTGAACCACGTGGCGGACACTCCGGAAACGCATGTCGGGCCGGCCGGAACCACCTCTCAGACGTGCCAGAACCTCATGCCGGACACCCCAGAACCACCTGCTGGACAGACCGGAAACACCTGCCGGACACGCCGGAACCACATGTTCGACTCGCTGGAACCACATTCTGGACATGGCAAAATCACCTGCCGCCTATGCCAGAACCGCTTGGCGAACACTCCGGAATCACCTGTCAGGCATGCCGGAACCACCTCTCAGACCTGCCAGAACCACATGCCAATGACACCGGAAGCACCTGCCGAGCATGCCGGAAGCACCTGCTCGACTCGCCAGAACCACCTGTCGGACACGCCAAAATCACCTGCCGGCTACGCCACAGCCAGTTGGTGAACACTCCGGAAACACCTGCCGGGCTGGCTGGAACCACCTGCCAGTCACGCCAACATCACCTGCCAGCTACGCCAGAACCACTTGGCGGAGACTCCAGAAACACCTGTTGGGCCAGCCGGAACCACCTCTCAGACGTGCCAGAACCATGTGCCTGAGATGCTGGAACCACACCCCGAACAGACGAAACCACCTGCCAGACCCAACTGAACCACCTGCCGAGCACGCAGGAACAACCTGCTCGCCTCGCCGGAACCACCTGCCGGGCGCAGCGGAAGCACCTGCCGAGCGCGCCGGAGCCACCTGCTCGCCTCGCCGGAACCACCTGCCGGGCCCAGCGGAAGCACCTGCCGGGCGCGCCGGAGCCACCTGCTCGGCTCGCCGGAACCACCTGCCGGGCCCTAACCCTAACCCTAACCCTAACCCTATCCCCAAACCCTAACCCTAACCCTAACCCCTAACCCTAAGCCTAACCCTAAACCCTAACCCAACCGTAACCCTAACCCTAACCCTACCCCTAACCCTAACCCCTAACCCCAAACCCTAAACCCTAACCCTAACCGTAACCCTAACCCTATCCCTAACCCTAACCTGACGGACAGGCTGGAACCAGCTGCTCAACTCGCCGGAACCACCTGCCAGACATGCCAGAACCACCTGCCGAGCACGCCGGAGCCACCTGCTGGACTCACCAGAACCACCTGCCTGACAGGCCAAAATCAACAGCTGGCTATGAGAGACCCACCTGGCAGACAATCCGCAATAACCTGCCAGGCATGAAGGAACCACCTCTCAGACGTAAGAGAACCACGTGCCGGACACGCTGGAACCACGTCCTGGACAGACTGGAACCACCTGCCGGACATGCCTGGACCACCTGCCGAGCACGCCGGAACCACCTGCTCGACTCGCAGGACCCATGTGCCAGACACGCCAAAATGAACTGCCGGCTACACCAGAACCACTTACCGGACACTCCGGAATAACCTGCCCGGCATGCCAGAACCACCTCTCAGAAGTGCCAGAAGCACGTGCTGGACATGCCGGAACAACCTATCGGACAGAACGGAACAACCTGCCGGACACACCAAAATCACCTGCGGGCTACGCCAGAACCACTTGGAGGACTCTCCGGGAAAACCTGCCGGGCATGCTGGAACCACCTCTCAGACGTGCCTGAACCACGTGGCGGACACTCCGGAAACGCATGTCGGGCCGGCCGGAACCACCTCTCAGACGTGCCAGAACCTCATGCCGGACACCCCAGAACCACCTGCTGGACAGACCGGAAACACCTGCCGGACACGCCGGAACCACATGTTCGACTCGCTGGAACCACATTCTGGACATGGCAAAATCACCTGCCGCCTATGCCAGAACCGCTTGGCGAACACTCCGGAATCACCTGTCAGGCATGCCGGAACCACCTCTCAGACCTGCCAGAACCACATGCCAATGACACCGGAAGCACCTGCCGAGCATGCCGGAAGCACCTGCTCGACTCGCCAGAACCACCTGTCGGACACGCCAAAATCACCTGCCGGCTACGCCACAGCCAGTTGGTGAACACTCCGGAAACACCTGCCGGGCTGGCTGGAACCACCTGCCAGTCACGCCAACATCACCTGCCAGCTACGCCAGAACCACTTGGCGGAGACTCCAGAAACACCTGTTGGGCCAGCCGGAACCACCTCTCAGACGTGCCAGAACCATGTGCCTGAGATGCTGGAACCACACCCCGAACAGACCGAAACCACCTGCCAGACCCAACTGAACCACCTGCCGAGCACGCAGGAACAACCTGCTCGCCTCGCCGGAACCACCTGCCGGGCGCAGCGGAAGCACCTGCCGAGCGCGCCGGAGCCACCTGCTCGCCTCGCCGGAACCACCTGCCGGGCCCAGCGGAAGCACCTGCCGGGCGCGCCGGAGCCACCTGCTCGGCTCGCCGGAACCACCTGCCGGGCCCTAACCCTAACCCTAACCCTAACCCTATCCCCAAACCCTAACCCTAACCCTAACCCCTAACCCTAAGCCTAACCCTAAACCCTAACCCAACCGTAACCCTAACCCTAACCCTACCCCTAACCCTAACCCCTAACCCCAAACCCTAAACCCTAACCCTAACCGTAACCCTAACCCTATCCCTAACCCTAACCTGACGGACAGGCTGGAACCAGCTGCTCAACTCGCCGGAACCACCTGCCAGACATGCCAGAACCACCTGCCGAGCACGCCGGAGCCACCTGCTGGACTCACCAGAACCACCTGGCTGACAGGCCAAAATCAACAGCTGGCTATGAGAGACCCACCTGGCAGACAATCCGCAATAACCTGCCAGGCATGCAGGAACCACCTCTCAGACGTAAGAGAACCACATGCCGGACACGCTGGAACCACGTCCTGGACAGACTGGAACCACCTGCCGGACATGCCTGGACCACCTGCCGAGCACGCCGGAACCACCTGCTCGACTCGCAGGACCCATGTGCCAGACACGCCAAAATGAACTGCCGGCTACACCAGAACCACTTACCGGACACTCCGGAATAACCTGCCCGGCATGCCAGAACCACCTCTCAGAAGTGCCAGAAGCACGTGCTGGACATGCCGGAACAACCTATCGGACAGAACGGAACAACCTGCCGGACACACCAAAATCACCTGCAGGCTACGCCAGAACCACTTGGAGGACTCTCCGGAAACGCATGTCGGGCCGGCCGGAACCACCTCTCAGACGTGCCAGAACCTCATGCCGGACACCCCAGAACCACCTGCTGGACAGACCGGAAACACCTGCCGGACACGCCGGAACCACATTTTCGACTCGCTGGAACCACATTCTGGACATGGCAAAATCACCTGCCGCCTATGCCAGAACCGCTTGGCGAACACTCCGGAATCACCTGTCAGGCATGCCGGAACCACCTCTCAGACCTGCCAGAACCACATGCCAATGACACCGGAAGCACCTGCCGAGCATCCCGGAAGCACCTGCTCGACTCACCAGAACCACCTGTCGGACACGCCAAAATCACCTGCCGGCTACGCCACAGCCAGTTGGTGAACACTCCGGAAACACCTGCCGGGCTGGCTGGAACCACCTGCCAGTCACGCCAACATCACCTGCCAGCTACGCCAGAACCACTTGGCGGAGACTCCAGAAACACCTGCTGGGCCAGCTGGAACCACCTCTCAGACGTGCCAGAACCATGTGCCTGAGATGCTGGAACCACACCCCGAACAGACCGAAACCACCTGCCAGACCCAACTGAACCACCTGCCGAGCACGCAGGAACAACCTGCTCGCCTCGCCGGAACCACCTGCCGGGCGCAGCGGAAGCACCTGCGGAGCGCGCCGGAGCCACCTGCTCGCCTCGCCGGAAACACCAGCAGGGCCCAGCGGAAGCACCTGCCGAGCGCGCCGGAGCCACCTGCTCGCCTCGCCGGAACCACCTGCCCGGCGCGCCGGAGCCACCTGCTCGCCTCGCCGGAACCACCTGCCGGGCGCAGCGGAAGCACCTGCCGGGCGCGCCGGAGCCACCTGCTCGGCTCGCCCGAACCACCTGCCAGGCCCTAACCCTAACCCTAACCCTAACCCTATCCCCAAACCCTAACCCTAACCCTAACCCCTAACCCTAAGCCTAACCCTAAACCCTACCCCAACCGTAACCCTAACCCTAACCCTACCCCTAACCCTAACCCCTAACCCCAAACCCTAAACCCTAACCCTAACCGTAACCCTAACCCTATCCCTAACCCTAACCTGACGGACAGGCTGGAACCAGCTGCTCAACTCGCCGGAACCACCTGCCAGACATGCCAGAACCACCTGCCGAGCACGCCGGTGCCACCTGCTGGACTCACCAGAACCACCTGCCTGACAGGCCAAAATCAACAGCTGGCTATGAGAGAACCACCTGGCAGACAATCCGCAATAACCTGCCAGGCATGCAGGAACCACCTCTCAGACGTAAGAGAACCACGTGCCGGACACGCTGGAACCACGTCCTGGACAGACTGGAACCACCTGCCGGACATGCCTGGACCACCTGCCGAGCACGCCGGAACCACCTGCTCGACTCGCAGGACCCATGTGCCAGACACGCCAAAATGAACTGCCGGCTACACCAGAACCACTTACCGGACACTCCGGAATAACCTGCCCGGCATGCCAGAACCACCTCTCAGAAGTGCCAGAAGCACGTGCTGGACATGCCGGAACAACCTATCGGACAGAACGGAACAACCTGCCGGACACACCAAAATCACCTGCGGGCAACGCCAGAACCACTTGGAGGACTCTCCGGGAAAACCTGCCGGGCATGCTGGAACCACCTCTCAGACGTGCCTGAACCACGTGGCGGACACTCCGGAAACGCATGTCGGGCCGGCCGGAACCACCTCTCAGACGTGCCAGAACCTCATGCCGGACACCCCAGAACCACCTGCTGGACAGACCGGAAACACCTGCCGGACACGCCGGAACCACATTTTCGACTCGCTGGAACCACATTCTGGACATGGCAAAATCACCTGCCGCCTATGCCAGAACCGCTTGGCGAACACTCCGGAATCACCTGTCAGGCATGCCGGAACCACCTCTCAGACCTGCCAGAACCACATGCCAATGACACCGGAAGCACCTGCCGAGCATGCCGGAAGCACCTGCTCGACTCGCCAGAACCACCTGTCGGACACGCCAAAATCACCTGCCGGCTACGCCACAGCCAGTTGGTGAACACTCCGGAAACACCTGCCGGGCTGGCTGGAACCACCTGCCAGTCACGCCAACATCACCTGCCAGCTACGCCAGAACCACTTGGCGGAGACTCCAGAAACACCTGTTGGGCCAGCCGGAACCACCTCTCAGACGTGCCAGAACCATGTGCCTGAGATGCTGGAACCACACCCCGAACAGACCGAAACCACCTGCCAGACCCAACTGAACCACCTGCCGAGCACGCAGGAACAACCTGCTCGCCTCGCCGGAACCACCTGCCGGGCGCAGCGGAAGCACCTGCCGAGCGCGCCGGAGCCACCTGCTCGCCTCGCCGGAACCACCTGCCGGGCCCAGCGGAAGCACCTGCCGGGCGCGCCGGAGCCACCTGCTCGGCTCGCCGGAACCACCTGCCGGGCCCTAACCCTAACCCTAACCCTAACCCTATCCCCAAACCCTAACCCTAACCCTAACCCCTAACCCTAAGCCTAACCCTAAACCCTAACCCAACCGTAACCCTAACCCTAACCCTACCCCTAACCCTAACCCCTAACCCCAAACCCTAAACCCTAACCCTAACCGTAACCCTAACCCTATCCCTAACCCTAACCTGACGGACAGGCTGGAACCAGCTGCTCAACTCGCCGGAACCACCTGCCAGACATGCCAGAACCACCTGCCGAGCACGCCGGAGCCACCTGCTGGACTCACCAGAACCACCTGCCTGACAGGCCAAAATCAACAGCTGGCTATGAGAGAACCACCTGGCAGACAATCCGCAATAACCTGCCAGGCATGCAGGAACCACCTCTCAGACGTAAGAGAACCACGTGCCGGACACGCTGGAACCACGTCCTGGACAGACTGGAGCCACCTGCCGGACATGCCTGGACCACCTGCCGAGCACGCCGGAACCACCTGCTCGACTCGCAGGACCCATGTGCCAGACACGCCAAAATGAACTGCCGGCTACACCAGAACCACTTACCGGACACTCCGGAATAACCTGCCCGGCATGCCAGAACCACCTCTCAGAAGTGCCAGAAGCACGTGCTGGACATGCCGGAACAACCTATCGGACAGAACGGAACAACCTGCCGGACACACCAAAATCACCTGCGGGCTACGCCAGAACCACTTGGAGGACTCTCCGGGAAAACCTGCCGGGCATGCTGGAACCACCTCTCAGACGTGCCTGAACCACGTGGCGGACACTCCGGAAACGCATGTCGGGCCGGCCGGAACCACCTCTCAGACGTGCCAGAACCTCATGCCGGACACCCCAGAACCACCTGCTGGACAGACCGGAAACACCTGCCGGACACGCCGGAACCACATTTTCGACTCGCTGGAACCACATTCTGGACATGGCAAAATCACCTGCCGCCTATGCCAGAACCGCTTGGCGAACACTCCGGAATCACCTGTCAGGCATGCCGGAACCACCTCTCAGACCTGCCAGAACCACATGCCAATGACACCGGAAGCACCTGCCGAGCATGCCGGAAGCACCTGCTCGACTCGCCAGAACCACCTGTCGGACACGCCAAAATCACCTGCCGGCTACGCCACAGCCAGTTGGTGAACACTCCGGAAACACCTGCCGGGCTGGCTGGAACCACCTGCCAGTCACGCCAACATCACCTGCCAGCTACGCCAGAACCACTTGGCGGAGACTCCAGAAACACCTGTTGGGCCAGCCGGAACCACCTCTCAGACGTGCCAGAACCATGTGCCTGAGATGCTGGAACCACACCCCGAACAGACCGAAACCACCTGCCAGACCCAACTGAACCACCTGCCGAGCACGCAGGAACAACCTGCTCGCCTCGCCGGAACCACCTGCCGGGCGCAGCGGAAGCACCTGCCGAGCGCGCCGGAGCCACCTGCTCGCCTCGCCGGAACCACCTGCCGGGCCCAGCGGAAGCACCTGCCGGGCGCGCCGGAGCCACCTGCTCGGCTCGCCGGAACCACCTGCCGGGCCCTAACCCTAACCCTAACCCTAACCCTATCCCCAAACCCTAACCCTAACCCTAACCCCTAACCCTAAGCCTAACCCTAAACCCTAACCCAACCGTAACCCTAACCCTAACCCTACCCCTAACCCTAACCCCTAACCCCAAACCCTAAACCCTAACCCTAACCGTAACCCTAACCCTATCCCTAACCCTAACCTGACGGACAGGCTGGAACCAGCTGCTCAACTCGCCGGAACCACCTGCCAGACATGCCAGAACCACCTGCCGAGCACGCCGGAGCCACCTGCTGGACTCACCAGAACCACCTGCCTGACAGGCCAAAATCAACAGCTGGCTATGAGAGAACCACCTGGCAGACAATCCGCAATAACCTGCCAGGCATGCAGGAACCACCTCTCAGACGTAAGAGAACCACGTGCCGGACACGCTGGAACCACGTCCTGGACAGACTGGAGCCACCTGCCGGACATGCCTGGACCACCTGCCGAGCACGCCGGAACCACCTGCTCGACTCGCAGGACCCATGTGCCAGACACGCCAAAATGAACTGCCGGCTACACCAGAACCACTTACCGGACACTCCGGAATAACCTGCCCGGCATGCCAGAACCACCTCTCAGAAGTGCCAGAAGCACGTGCTGGACATGCCGGAACAACCTATCGGACAGAACGGAACAACCTGCCGGACACACCAAAATCACCTGCGGGCTACGCCAGAACCACTTGGAGGACTCTCCGGGAAAACCTGCCGGGCATGCTGGAACCACCTCTCAGACGTGCCTGAACCACGTGGCGGACACTCCGGAAACGCATGTCGGGCCGGCCGGAACCACCTCTCAGACGTGCCAGAACCTCATGCCGGACACCCCAGAACCACCTGCTGGACAGACCGGAAACACCTGCCGGACACGCCGGAACCACATTTTCGACTCGCTGGAACCACATTCTGGACATGGCAAAATCACCTGCCGCCTATGCCAGAACCGCTTGGCGAACACTCCGGAATCACCTGTCAGGCATGCCGGAACCACCTCTCAGACCTGCCAGAACCACATGCCAATGACACCGGAAGCACCTGCCGAGCATGCCGGAAGCACCTGCTCGACTCGCCAGAACCACCTGTCGGACACGCCAAAATCACCTGCCGGCTACGCCACAGCCAGTTGGTGAACACTCCGGAAACACCTGCCGGGCTGGCTGGAACCACCTGCCAGTCACGCCAACATCACCTGCCAGCTACGCCAGAACCACTTGGCGGAGACTCCAGAAACACCTGTTGGGCCAGCCGGAACCACCTCTCAGACGTGCCAGAACCATGTGCCTGAGATGCTGGAACCACACCCCGAACAGACCGAAACCACCTGCCAGACCCAACTGAACCACCTGCCGAGCACGCAGGAACAACCTGCTCGCCTCGCCGGAACCACCTGCCGGGCGCAGCGGAAGCACCTGCGGAGCGCGCCGGAGACACCTGCTCGCCTCGCCGGAACCACCTGCCGGGCCCAGCGGAAGCACCTGCCGGGCGCGCCGGAGCCACCTGCTCGGCTCGCCGGAACCACCTGCCGGGCCCTAACCCTAACCCTAACCCTAACCCTATCCCCAAACCCTAACCCTAACCCTAACCCCTAACCCTAAGCCTAACCCTAAACCCTAACCCAACCGTAACCCTAACCCTAACCCTACCCCTAACCCTAACCCCTAACCCCAAACCCTAAACCCTAACCCTAACCGTAACCCTAACCCTATCCCTAACCCTAACCTGACGGACAGGCTGGAACCAGCTGCTCAACTCGCCGGAACCACCTGCCAGACATGCCAGAACCACCTGCCGAGCACGCCGGAGCCACCTGCTGGACTCACCAGAACCACCTGCCTGACAGGCCAAAATCAACAGCTGGCTATGAGAGACCCACCTGGCAGACAATCCGCAATAACCTGCCAGGCATGCAGGAACCACCTCTCAGACGTAAGAGAACCACGTGCCGGACACGCTGGAACCACGTCCTGGACAGACTGGAGCCACCTGCCGGACATGCCTGGACCACCTGCCGAGCACGCCGGAACCACCTGCTCGACTCGCAGGACCCATGTGCCAGACACGCCAAAATGAACTGCCGGCTACACCAGAACCACTTACCGGACACTCCGGAATAACCTGCCCGGCATGCCAGAACCACCTCTCAGAAGTGCCAGAAGCACGTGCTGGACATGCCGGAACAACCTATCGGACAGAACGGAACAACCTGCCGGACACACCAAAATCACCTGCGGGCTACGCCAGAACCACTTGGAGGACTCTCCGGGAAAACCTGCCGGGCATGCTGGAACCACCTCTCAGACGTGCCTGAACCACGTGGCGGACACTCCGGAAACGCATGTCGGGCCGGCCGGAACCACCTCTCAGACGTGCCAGAACCTCATGCCGGACACCCCAGAACCACCTGCTGGACAGACCGGAAACACCTGCCGGACACGCCGGAACCACATGTTCGACTCGCTGGAACCACATTCTGGACATGGCAAAATCACCTGCCGCCTATGCCAGAACCGCTTGGCGAACACTCCGGAATCACCTGTCAGGCATGCCGGAACCACCTCTCAGACCTGCCAGAACCACATGCCAATGACACCGGAAGCACCTGCCGAGCATGCCGGAAGCACCTGCTCGACTCGCCAGAACCACCTGTCGGACACGCCAAAATCACCTGCCGGCTACGCCACAGCCAGTTGGTGAACACTCCGGAAACACCTGCCGGGCTGGCTGGAACCACCTGCCAGTCACGCCAACATCACCTGCCAGCTACGCAAGAACCACTTGGCGGAGACTCCAGAAACACCTGTTGGGCCAGCCGGAACCACCTCTCAGACGTGCCAGAACCATGTGCCTGAGATGCTGGAACCACACCCCGAACAGACCGAAACCACCTGCCAGACCCAACTGAACCACCTGCCGAGCACGCAGGAACAACCTGCTCGCCTCGCCGGAACCACCTGCCGGGCGCAGCGGAAGCACCTGCCGAGCGCGCCGGAGCCACCTGCTCGCCTCGCCGGAACCACCTGCCGGGCCCAGCGGAAGCACCTGCCGGGCGCGCCGGAGCCACCTGCTCGGCTCGCCGGAACCACCTGCCGGGCCCTAACCCTAACCCTAACCCTAACCCTATCCCCAAACCCTAACCCTAACCCTAACCCCTAACCCTAAGCCTAACCCTAAACCCTAACCCAACCGTAACCCTAACCCTAACCCTACACCTAACCCTAACCCCTAACCCCAAACCCTAAACCCTAACCCTAACCGTAACCCTAACCCTATCCCTAACCCTAACCTGACGGACAGGCTGGAACCAGCTGCTCAACTCGCCGGAACCACCTGCCAGACATGCCAGAACCACCTGCCGAGCACGCCGGAGCCACCTGCTGGACTCACCAGAACCACCTGGCTGACAGGCCAAAATCAACAGCTGGCTATGAGAGACCCACCTGGCAGACAATCCGCAATAACCTGCCAGGCATGCAGGAACCACCTCTCAGACGTAAGAGAACCACGTGCCGGACACGCTGGAACCACGTCCTGGACAGACTGGAACCACCTGCCGGACATGCCTGGACCACCTGCCGAGCACGCCGGAACCACCTGCTCGACTCGCAGGACCCATGTGCCAGACACGCCAAAATGAACTGCCGGCTACACCAGAACCACTTACCGGACACTCCGGAATAACCTGCCCGGCATGCCAGAACCACCTCTCAGAAGTGCCAGAAGCACGTGCTGGACATGCCGGAACAACCTATCGGACAGAACGGAACAACCTGCCGGACACACCAAAATCACCTGCGGGCTACGCCAGAACCACTTGGAGGACTCTCCGGAAACGCATGTCGGGCCGGCCGGAACCACCTCTCAGACGTGCCAGAACCTCATGCCGGACACCCCAGAACCACCTGCTGGACAGACCGGAAACACCTGCCGGACACGCCAAAATCACCTGCCGGCTACGCCACAGCCAGTTGGTGAACACTCCGGAAACACCTGCCGGGCTGGCTGGAACCACCTGCCAGCTACGCCAGAACCACTTGGCGGAGACTCCAGAAACACCTGTTGGGCCAGCCGGAACCACCTCTCAGACGTGCCAGAACCATGTGCCTGAGATGCTGGAACCACACCCCGAACAGACCGAAACCACCTGCCAGACCCAACTGAACCACCTGCCGAGCACGCAGGAACAACCTGCTCGCCTCGCCGGAACCACCTGCCGGGCGCAGCGGAAGCACCTGCCGAGCGCGCCGGAGCCACCTGCTCGCCTCGCCGGAACCACCTGCCGGGCCCAGCGGAAGCACCTGCCGGGCGCGCCGGAGCCACCTGCTCGGCTCGCCGGAACCACCTGCCGGGCCCTAACCCTAACCCTAACCCTAACCCTATCCCCAAACCCTAACCCTAACCCTAACCCCTAACCCTAAGCCTAACCCTAAACCCTAACCCAACCGTAACCCTAACCCTAACCCTACCCCTAACCCTAACCCCTAACCCCAAACCCTAAACCCTAACCCTAACCGTAACCCTAACCCTATCCCTAACCCTAACCTGACGGACAGGCTGGAACCAGCTGCTCAACTCGCCGGAACCACCTGCCAGACATGCCAGAACCACCTGCCGAGCACGCCGGAGCCACCTGCTGGACTCACCAGAACCACCTGCCTGACAGGCCAAAATCAACAGCTGGCTATGAGAGAACCACCTGGCAGACAATCCGCAATAACCTGCCAGGCATGCAGGAACCACCTCTCAGACGTAAGAGAACCACGTGCCGGACACGCTGGAACCACGTCCTGGACAGACTGGAGCCACCTGCCGGACATGCCTGGACCACCTGCCGAGCACGCCGGAACCACCTGCTCGACTCGCAGGACCCATGTGCCAGACACGCCAAAATGAACTGCCGGCTACACCAGAACCACTTACCGGACACTCCGGAATAACCTGCCCGGCATGCCAGAACCACCTCTCAGAAGTGCCAGAAGCACGTGCTGGACATGCCGGAACAACCTATCGGACAGAACGGAACAACCTGCCGGACACACCAAAATCACCTGCGGGCTACGCCAGAACCACTTGGAGGACTCTCCGGGAAAACCTGCCGGGCATGCTGGAACCACCTCTCAGACGTGCCTGAACCACGTGGCGGACACTCCGGAAACGCATGTCGGGCCGGCCGGAACCACCTCTCAGACGTGCCAGAACCTCATGCCGGACACCCCAGAACCACCTGCTGGACAGACCGGAAACACCTGCCGGACACGCCGGAACCACATTTTCGACTCGCTGGAACCACATTCTGGACATGGCAAAATCACCTGCCGCCTATGCCAGAACCGCTTGGCGAACACTCCGGAATCACCTGTCAGGCATGCCGGAACCACCTCTCAGACCTGCCAGAACCACATGCCAATGACACCGGAAGCACCTGCCGAGCATGCCGGAAGCACCTGCTCGACTCGCCAGAACCACCTGTCGGACACGCCAAAATCACCTGCCGGCTACGCCACAGCCAGTTGGTGAACACTCCGGAAACACCTGCCGGGCTGGCTGGAACCACCTGCCAGTCACGCCAACATCACCTGCCAGCTACGCCAGAACCACTTGGCGGAGACTCCAGAAACACCTGTTGGGCCAGCCGGAACCACCTCTCAGACGTGCCAGAACCATGTGCCTGAGATGCTGGAACCACACCCCGAACAGACCGAAACCACCTGCCAGACCCAACTGAACCACCTGCCGAGCACGCAGGAACAACCTGCTCGCCTCGCCGGAACCACCTGCCGGGCGCAGCGGAAGCACCTGCGGAGCGCGCCGGAGACACCTGCTCGCCTCGCCGGAACCACCTGCCGGGCCCAGCGGAAGCACCTGCCGGGCGCGCCGGAGCCACCTGCTCGGCTCGCCGGAACCACCTGCCGGGCCCTAACCCTAACCCTAACCCTAACCCTATCCCCAAACCCTAACCCTAACCCTAACCCCTAACCCTAAGCCTAACCCTAAACCCTAACCCAACCGTAACCCTAACCCTAACCCTACCCCTAACCCTAACCCCTAACCCCAAACCCTAAACCCTAACCCTAACCGTAACCCTAACCCTATCCCTAACCCTAACCTGACGGACAGGCTGGAACCAGCTGCTCAACTCGCCGGAACCACCTGCCAGACATGCCAGAACCACCTGCCGAGCACGCCGGAGCCACCTGCTGGACTCACCAGAACCACCTGCCTGACAGGCCAAAATCAACAGCTGGCTATGAGAGACCCACCTGGCAGACAATCCGCAATAACCTGCCAGGCATGCAGGAACCACCTCTCAGACGTAAGAGAACCACGTGCCGGACACGCTGGAACCACGTCCTGGACAGACTGGAACCACCTGCCGGACATGCCTGGACCACCTGCCGAGCACGCCGGAACCACCTGCTCGACTCGCAGGACCCATGTGCCAGACACGCCAAAATGAACTGCCGGCTACACCAGAACCACTTACCGGACACTCCGGAATAACCTGCCCGGCATGCCAGAACCACCTCTCAGAAGTGCCAGAAGCACGTGCTGGACATGCCGGAACAACCTATCGGACAGAACGGAACAACCTGCCGGACACACCAAAATCACCTGCGGGCTACGCCAGAACCACTTGGAGGACTCTCCGGGAAAACCTGCCGGGCATGCTGGAACCACCTCTCAGACGTGCCTGAACCACGTGGCGGACACTCCGGAAACGCATGTCGGGCCGGCCGGAACCACCTCTCAGACGTGCCAGAACCTCATGCCGGACACCCCAGAACCACCTGCTGGACAGACCGGAAACACCTGCCGGACACGCCGGAACCACATGTTCGACTCGCTGGAACCACATTCTGGACATGGCAAAATCACCTGCCGCCTATGCCAGAACCGCTTGGCGAACACTCCGGAATCACCTGTCAGGCATGCCGGAACCACCTCTCAGACCTGCCAGAACCACATGCCAATGACACCGGAAGCACCTGCCGAGCATGCCGGAAGCACCTGCTCGACTCGCCAGAACCACCTGTCGGACACGCCAAAATCACCTGCCGGCTACGACACAGCCAGTTGGTGAACACTCCGGAAACACCTGCCGGGCTGGCTGGAACCACCTGCCAGTCACGCCAACATCACCTGCCAGCTACGCAAGAACCACTTGGCGGAGACTCCAGAAACACCTGTTGGGCCAGCCGGAACCACCTCTCAGACGTGCCAGAACCATGTGCCTGAGATGCTGGAACCACACCCCGAACAGACCGAAACCACCTGCCAGACCCAACTGAACCACCTGCCGAGCACGCAGGAACAACCTGCTCGCCTCGCCGGAACCACCTGCCGGGCGCAGCGGAAGCACCTGCCGAGCGCGCCGGAGCCACCTGCTCGCCTCGCCGGAACCACCTGCCGGGCCCAGCGGAAGCACCTGCCGGGCGCGCCGGAGCCACCTGCTCGGCTCGCCGGAACCACCTGCCGGGCCCTAACCCTAACCCTAACCCTAACCCTATCCCCAAACCCTAACCCTAACCCTAACCCCTAACCCTAAGCCTAACCCTAAACCCTAACCCAACCGTAACCCTAACCCTAACCCTACACCTAACCCTAACCCCTAACCCCAAACCCTAAACCCTAACCCTAACCGTAACCCTAACCCTATCCCTAACCCTAACCTGACGGACAGGCTGGAACCAGCTGCTCAACTCGCCGGAACCACCTGCCAGACATGCCAGAACCACCTGCCGAGCACGCCGGAGCCACCTGCTGGACTCACCAGAACCACCTGGCTGACAGGCCAAAATCAACAGCTGGCTATGAGAGACCCACCTGGCAGACAATCCGCAATAACCTGCCAGGCATGCAGGAACCACCTCTCAGACGTAAGAGAACCACGTGCCGGACACGCTGGAACCACGTCCTGGACAGACTGGAACCACCTGCCGGACATGCCTGGACCACCTGCCGAGCACGCCGGAACCACCTGCTCGACTCGCAGGACCCATGTGCCAGACACGCCAAAATGAACTGCCGGCTACACCAGAACCACTTACCGGACACTCCGGAATAACCTGCCCGGCATGCCAGAACCACCTCTCAGAAGTGCCAGAAGCACGTGCTGGACATGCCGGAACAACCTATCGGACAGAACGGAACAACCTGCCGGACACACCAAAATCACCTGCGGGCTACGCCAGAACCACTTGGAGGACTCTCCGGAAACGCATGTCGGGCCGGCCGGAACCACCTCTCAGACGTGCCAGAACCTCATGCCGGACACCCCAGAACCACCTGCTGGACAGACCGGAAACACCTGCCGGACACGCCGGAACCACATTTTCGACTCGCTGGAACCACATTCTGGACATGGCAAAATCACCTGCCGCCTATGCCAGAACCGCTTGGCGAACACTCCGGAATCACCTGTCAGGCATGCCGGAACCACCTCTCAGACCTGCCAGAACCACATGCCAATGACACCGGAAGCACCTGCCGAGCATCCCGGAAGCACCTGCTCGACTCACCAGAACCACCTGTCGGACACGCCAAAATCACCTGCCGGCTACGCCACAGCCAGTTGGTGAACACTCCGGAAACACCTGCCGGGCTGGCTGGAACCACCTGCCAGTCACGCCAACATCACCTGCCAGCTACGCCAGAACCACTTGGCGGAGACTCCAGAAACACCTGCTGGGCCAGCCGGAACCACCTCTCAGACGTGCCAGAACCATGTGCCTGAGATGCTGGAACCACACCCCGAACAGACCGAAACCACCTGCCAGACCCAACTGAACCACCTGCCGAGCACGCAGGAACAACCTGCTCGCCTCGCCGGAACCACCTGCCGGGCGCAGCGGAAGCACCTGCCGAGCGCGCCGGAGCCACCTGCTCGCCTCGCCGGAAACACCAGCAGGGCCCAGCTTAAGCACCTGCCGAGCGCGCCGGAGCCACCTGCTCGCCTCGCCGGAACCACCTGCCCGGCGCGCCGGAGCCACCTGCTCGCCTCGCCGGAACCACCTGCCGGGCGCAGCGGAAGCACCTGCCGGGCGCGCCGGAGCCACCTGCTTGGCTCGCCCGAACCACCTGCCAGGCCCTAACCCTAACCCTAACCCTAACCCTATCCCCAAACCCTAACCCTAACCCTAACCCCTAACCCTAAGCCTAACCCTAAACCCTAACCCAACCGTAACCCTAACCCTAACCCTACCCCTAACCCTAACCCCTAACCCCAAACCCTAAACCCTAACCCTAACCGTAACCCTAACCCTATCCCTAACCCTAACCTGACGGACAGGCTGGAACCAGCTGCTCAACTCGCCGGAACCACCTGCCAGACATGCCAGAACCACCTGCCGAGCACGCCGGAGCCACCTGCTGGACTCACCAGAACCACCTGCCTGACAGGCCAAAATCAACAGCTGGCTATGAGAGAACCACCTGGCAGACAATCCGCAATAACCTGCCAGGCATGCAGGAACCACCTCTCAGACGTAAGAGAACCACGTGCCGGACACGCTGGAACCACGTCCTGGACAGACTGGAACCACCTGCCGGACATGCCTGGACCACCTGCCGAGCACGCCGGAACCACCTGCTCGACTCGCAGGACCCATGTGCCAGACACGCCAAAATGAACTGCCGGCTACACCAGAACCACTTACCGGACACTCCGGAATAACCTGCCCGGCATGCCAGAACCACCTCTCAGAAGTGCCAGAAGCACGTGCTGGACATGCCGGAACAACCTATCGGACAGAACGGAACAACCTGCCGGACACACCAAAATCACCTGCGGGCTACGCCAGAACCACTTGGAGGACTCTCCGGGAAAACCTGCCGGGCATGCTGGAACCACCTCTCAGACGTGCCTGAACCACGTGGCGGACACTCCGGAAACGCATGTCGGGCCGGCCGGAACCACCTCTCAGACGTGCCAGAACCTCATGCCGGACACGCCGGAACCACATGTTCGACTCGCTGGAACCACATTCTGGACATGGCAAAATCACCTGCCGCCTATGCCAGAACCGCTTGGCGAACACTCCGGAATCACCTGTCAGGCATGCCGGAACCACCTCTCAGACCTGCCAGAACCACATGCCAATGACACCGGAAGCACCTGCCGAGCATGCCGGAAGCACCTGCTCGACTCGCCAGAACCACCTGTCGGACACGCCAAAATCACCTGCCGGCTACGCCACAGCCAGTTGGTGAACACTCCGGAAACACCTGCCGGGCTGGCTGGAACCACCTGCCAGTCACGCCAACATCACCTGCCAGCTACGCCAGAACCACTTGGCGGAGACTCCAGAAACACCTGTTGGGCCAGCCGGAACAACCTCTCAGACGTGCCAGAACCATGTGCCTGAGATGCTGGAACCACACCCCGAACAGACCGAAACCACCTGCCAGACCCAACTGAACCACCTGCCGAGCACGCAGGAACAACCTGCTCGCCTCGCCGGAACCACCTGCCGGGCGCAGCGGAAGCACCTGCCGAGCGCGCCGGAGCCACCTGCTCGCCTCGCCGGAACCACCTGCCGGGCCCAGCGGAAGCACCTGCTGGGCGCGCCGGAGCCACCTGCTCGGCTCGCCGGAACCACCTGCCGGGCCCTAACCCTAACCCTAACCCTAACCCTATCCCCAAACCCTAACCCTAACCCTAACCCCTAACCCTAAGCCTAACCCTAAACCCTAACCCAACCGTAACCCTAACCCTAACCCTACCCCTAACCCTAACCCCTAACCCCAAACCCTAAACCCTAACCCTAACCGTAACCCTAACCCTATCCCTAACCCTAACCTGACGGACAGGCTGGAACCAGCTGCTCAACTCGCCGGAACCACCTGCCAGACATGCCAGAACCACCTGCCGAGCACGCCGGAGCCACCTGCTGGACTCACCAGAACCACCTGCCTGACAGGCCAAAATCAACAGCTGGCTATGAGAGAACCACCTGGCAGACAATCCGCAATAACCTGCCAGGCATGCAGGAACCACCTCTCAGACGTAAGAGAACCACGTGCCGGACAC